>NW_026877686.1:0-222678 GCF_032173495.1 Musca vetustissima | reverse complement strand
ACACTCTAATCCATTTGTTATGGTCTATCATAACTGGTATGGAAATTTCGTTGCTAATATTATTGGCAAAATATGACCTACTTTTGAAAATGTCTAAATAAAGAATTTGTCTTTCTGTGTGAAGAAAAAGGCAATTTATGTGGGTGTTTAACAACGGGATGAAGTACTTAAATTAAACAACCTTTTGCTATAATAGGTAGGTGGAATGTGCTAATTTTATGAGGTTTTTGCACACTAACTTATCCTTTTACAAACTTCCAAACATAAAGCTTGAATTTTTATAATATTTCTCACGATTTTATTAGTATTTTTTTCTTGAAGTGCAGTAGCATGCAACAGTAAGTGGCGGAATTTGAACCCATCATTTGGTGGATCAATAAATCTTAGCCGAGAAACTTTTCAAATTCCAATTTACAGTTGTTGTTATTGTAGTAGTAATAACTAAATGAATCGTTTATAATTTCAAATAAAGTTCATGCGGGGTTAATTCGTGATCAGTTGTTGTGCTAATTAAGTTGTTCTTTTGGCAATTTCTTCATTTACACTAAGGCTTTTGTTTGTTCTTATTAAGAAGTTATAAAATAAACTGCAATATTTATTTCGTGAAATAACGCAAATAGTAACAACTCCAATTCATTTGCTTCCATAAATCGCTCCCTCAGCTTGTTCCTTCCCATTATAGTTCCACATTTTTAAAATATTTTTCTTTTCATTTTCAATTCACTTTTTACTTTTGACGGCTTGCCTACAAGTATACAGAAGCCAAAAAATTCAAAACAATATTAATCGGTATACGAGGTCGATTCGGAAACTTTTAGCCTATCAATGGAAGAGAATAGACAGTTTTTCAAAAATATTTTTATTTTTTAATTTAATCACATGAAACTTCAATACACTTAGTCCAATGATATCACTTGATTAAAATAGTTTTCCTCAATGTGTTCAAAATAGTGGTTTACAACTGCAAATGCATCTTCATTTGAGTTAAAACGCTTGCCAGCAAGGATTTTTTTTTAGATTTGGGAACAAGTAAATGTCACTGGGAGCTAAATCAGGAGAATAAGGTGGGTGGTAAAGCAACTCGTACCTTAATTCGTTGATTTTAGCCATTGCACTATGGGTAAAAAGTATGATTTTTTGGCATAAAGTCAATTTTTTTTGTTTTCATATTTTGGAATGTAACTGATTTCCTAAATGTAGACACCCATATAAGAAAAAAAAAACATTCAATGTCAATGCGGGTGGCAACCCTTTTTTTGTTGGCGAGCTTTAAAAGTCAGCAGTTTGAAAGTCACATTGTTTTGGTACAACTGGCGGTAAAAATCAGCTAAGTTCGAGTGCTTGTAATTTGACAAAATTGAAAAAAATAAAAGGTGTAATTATGAAAAATGTTAGTGCAGGTATGTAAAATTAAGACGAGATGCCCTTTTTGTCATATTTGTCTGTTGTTGTAATACTGTGAAATGTTTTGTTTATGTATAACTTTATATAAAATCTATAAATTGTAGTTTTGTTCCGTGGAGTGTAACTTGTGAATGGCAAAGCATTGCAAAAAGGTGTAAATGCCAAGTTATTAACAAAAGTGTGTTAATTAATGAGTAACTAGCCTTTTTTGTGCCAACACGTGTTTTTTACTGATAAACATGTGTTTGCCCATGCAGCGCTTATTGAAATACAAACAGCAAAATCGCTCAGATGATTCACTTGTGAAATATGTGTTATAGAATATCAATAATATCAGTTTAAATGAAGACCAAATGCGTTTGATATCGAAACAAGTTAAAGATTTTGTTAATTATATAAAAAAAGCATTTGCCAAAGTTCAACCGTAAAAGTATAATTTTAGTAATTGATGAGTTTCCCCAAACAAAGTAGGTCGCCCAAAATTAAATTATGAACATGGTGGACCTAGGCTAAAAAGGAAATTAGCCTCCGAAGTTGTTTCATGAAATACGCTATATCATTGCTGCTACGGTTTCAGCCAAAATATTCAACGACAGAGACATGACCTTTGTTTTGAATAAAGCAGTCAGTAATGGAAATATAGCCGAAGTAAGGAACAAACATTTTGTTATATGCAGTTATATGAAATAGGGCCCCGAATCATATGAAAATTGGTAGGTCATCTTGGGAGCATAAAAATTTTATACAAACTAAATTTCACTGCAATAGCTTTATAAACAAAAAAGTCGGGACAAATCGGCCAGATCGGCTATATGGCAACTATATGAAATAGTGCCCCAAATCATATGAAAATTGGTAGGTCATCTTGGGAGCATAAAAATGTATACAAACCAAATTTCACTACAATAGCTTTATAAACAAAAAAGTCGGGACAAATCGGTCAGATCGGCTATATGGCAGCTATATGAAATAGTGCCCCAAATCATATGAAAATTGGTAGGTCATCTTGGGAGCATAAAAAATGTATACAAACCAAATTTCACTTCAATAGCTTTATAAACAAAAAAGTCGGGACAAATCGGTCAGATCGGCTATATGGCAGCTATATGAAATAGTGCCCCAAATCATATGAAAATTGGTAGGTCATCTTGGGAGCATAAAAAATGTATACAACCCAAATTTCAATTCAATAGCTTTAAAATTAGAATTTATGCCAAAATAAACGTAAAAACATAGTGCATTGTTAAAACAATCTTATGCGCTGCGTTGTCTTGATGAAAAATTATATTTTTGTGTTGTAAGCCAGGACGTTTTTTTCTCGTATTTGTACATTTAATTGATCCAAAAGGTTGTAATATTACTCTGAATTTATTTTTTACCCTTTTGAAGATAGTCAATCAGCCGATTGAATTGTTTTTGCCTTTTTGGGGCACTTCCTCCAGCTTCAGTTCATTGTTTGGATTGTTCTTTTGTCTCTGGAGTATAGTGGTGGATTCATGTCTCATCAACGACTATGAAACGACGCTTAGAATCTATATTATTTTGATTAAAACGATCCAAACAAGCTTGAGAAATGTTCATTCTTATGAGTTTTTGATCGACTGTTAACAATTGGGGCACCCATTTTGCAGAAAGTTCTTCATGCAATATTAAATGTTCTTCTGTAGTTCTTCATGCAATATTAAATGTACTCGATCATTTTAGATGCCCATGATATTAGCAATTTCACACACTTTTATTCGTCGATCATTTGATACCATATCATGCAATTTAGCTACAATTTCAGTTGTTGTTGCTGTTTTCAGACGTCCACTGCGTGGTTCATCTTTAATGCTTGTACGACAACGTTCAAATTCAGCAAGATAGATATTATAACATTAATGCAAATCCTTGACCCTTTTGTGAGGAAGGTACCAAAGGAGTGGATCGATTGTCCCCATAGTTCGCTCGGAATAAATATTACGACGGTAGAACATTTGTACATCGACTCCAAGTTGTCGGTTTTCATCAAAATACACATGGGGTCTAAAACCAATATTTCAATCAGGCACATTTCTGAGGCACGGTCTATTATTTCTACAATCGCTCCACGACTAGGCATACAATCCCGATTTAAATAATTCTTAAAAAATTCAACAGTGTTGTTAATTTACATGTTCCTTTCTAGTTTGTGGGATTATTATTGAGATTGTAAATAAGGATGTTGACTATTCACTGTGGCTAAAATAATTTCTTTGCATCTAATAATAAACTGACCACAGTGAAGGTAGCATAAATACTTTTCAGAGGATCAATTAGTTATATTCACTTAGTATACATACCATTGTATCAGTCAGCGGTTTAGATTTCAGTTCAAAGTTTCAAAGTTTGGATGCAATCGGTTACTCCCTTCGAGAGCTATCGTACGCACCAGCCAGACAGACGGTCGGACATTTGTAAATCAACTCTAAATTGTCTGAAAGGGATTTGGCCCAAAGAAACAGGGGGTGTATTTTAGAAACTGGCACTTTCAAAGTCTTTATTCAGTGACCATTGACGTTAACCCTTTTATTGTTTTTGTCGAACATATTCGACATTTAAAATTACTATCTTCCTTTGCAAATTTTCGGTTATCTTATGTACCGTTACAATTGATGTCTTCGTTTTTGCTGAAAGACAGACAAAACTGTTCAGGGTTAAAATAAGAATTGCTTTTTTTTCTAAACTCTGTGCCTTCATACGATTTTAAGTACAAAATTTTAGATTTTTATTCCGACAAAAATTTTTTTTGACACTGAAAGGGTTAAACTAATCTATAATTTATCGATAATTTATATTTCAAAAGTCAACCGTTTCGAACCAACGTAGGAGTAAAAAGTATGCCCTCTGTGACTCTTTACTGTTTACAATTGTGTTGGATGAAATAATGAATGAGATCTGTTAGAAGAGACGACGCATAACATGGAGTCTCTAACTACAGCTCAACGACTTAGAATATGCGGATGATATCCAACATGCAGTCAAAAGTAGAAGATCTGGAGAGACTGGCATACAATGTTGGATTTCAGATTAATATCAAGAAAACCTTGTTACAAGGCCAAGTAATTGAATACGTCGATAGGTTCTGTTATCATGAAAAAGCTGTAGTGCTGCCGGAACACATGTAATTAAAAGGCTAATAAAAGCGAGGTCATCATTCGGCCGACTACAAGATATACAGAGAAGCTCACATATAACCAGAAAAGCCAAGATTAAAATATTCGAAGCATGTATAAAGTGAAACCTGGCTCGAGTAAAATGCCATCATGCAAAAGCCTAAATTTCAGCTAAATTTTCCAGACTAAATTGTTATCAGTCACCAGACTTTTAACATAACCTTATTAATAATAATAGGTATAGATTGTGCTAATTGCCCAAAATTATCATAACTATTTAATATTTCATTAGTCAATTTATTTTTTTTAAATAGCTAAATTGCCTTTAAAAACTTCAATGCTAACAATTGATACATAAATTGCCAATTATTTCCACTGAAAAAATAGGAAATCTCATCAAAGATTTCATTAATAGCAGGGTTATGGCGTAGGCAAAGACATTTACAGTTATGCCCACCAATGCTGACAATTTAAACACAGGTTATACGCCTTTGCCCATGAAATTATGGCATTGTTAGTTTGCTGCAATCAACCTCATTCCTTGCAATTTTTTTTTAAACGGCAGAGGGCGTTATGATGCATTTTTAAATGCAGGCATTTGTTTACCATCAACAGTCAAAACCTAAACACCCAAATGAGTATGAATAACCTGACAAAGAGGTATGCCATCAGCGGTAACGAATGAGTCCATGGCTGTCGGTTGGCTGGTTGGCCCACTCTATGACATGGCATCCGTCAGTCGTTGGTGGCATCGGTGGCACTAACCAACAAATGTTTAGGCTTTAAGACATTAGCCAGATACGCCTTAGGCAATGGAGTCGTACAGGTATTTAGAATAGAAAACCGTTTTTAAGTAGCAGCTTTTGTATTTCAATTTTGTTGTTGTTGTTTTTTGTTTTATTTTTTTTTTTTTTTTTTGCTGACTGCTCACTCTGCCAGTAAATTGCCACTTTGTGTGCAAATGAAGTAACAGTAGCAGCAGCTAAACAATGGCAAAAAAATGAAGAGAAAAAACGTTGATGGCTATGACGACAGCCCCCTAAACAAAATGCAATATTACGGCTAAACAAGCTAACTAACCTTAGCAAAATAATAATAAAAAACAAAACACAAAAAACCAGAAGTTACAAATGCAGAAATGCCAATGTGAAAAAAAAACATTAAACAATTGTTGATGGAGAACATATGAGTCGACATACATTTGGTGGTGCATTCAGATATTAGATTGGTAAAGGGTTAGGTTAGGTATAGACTTTTTCTAAAGGGAACGATTTAAAACATTTATTTCAATAAGGAATTAGTTTATATATACAACTCCAGTCAAATATAACGATATTATAGCAAAACCTGAATTTTTTCCCACAGTCCTAGTATGTGGCAAAATCTCTCTAAATCCTGACCTTTATTGTACAATGTGTACTATTTCACCTAAGTAAATTAAAAATTATTTTTCTAACCACCTTAATGTCCATATATATACTTTACTAGATGGATGTTTAGTATTTGCTAACTTGCCAGCCGGTCATTTGCTGCTGTTGTTTTTGTTGTTGTTTGAGAATTGAGTTTATGCATTACTTCGATGGGATATAACCGTGTTGACTGGTAGCCACCTCATGCATAAATATCTTCAAATATAATCTTTAAGGAATATTTTAAATGACTTGCAACAAAAAGTTGCAAAAACAAAGCCAGCAAGCATGCACATACGTCTGTGAAGTTTGTGTGCAAAATATATGTGTTCAATATACAGGGGAAAAATATAAGCGAACAATTTACACTTCCTTAAAGCCCAGCAAACATTTTAGTTCGAAACCAGCTGAATCAATTTTGGACTCACATAGGTTCTCCCATCGCTTAAATTTGTGATTAATATATGTATAGGAGACAATTAAGGTTCGAGTTCTTACGAAGAACGGACCTATACTTTTGGGGAGCAATTGAACCAAAACCGTTTGCATGGGCGATATGCTGGAAAAGATGCAGCGTATCGTGAGGTCAGAAAGCAGGAAGCGCAAAAAGCCGACGGTATTTCAGCTTAGGAGGAAGAGAGACAGCCTCCAACTTGGAAGAAAGGCATTGTTGTGAAGTTACCTAAAAATGACGACTTGAAAGATTGCAACAACTGGAAAGGAATAACCCTGCTCAACACCATGTACAAAATTCAAAAGATGAACAAGTTGGCTTTAGACCAAATAGAAGCTGTGTGGACCAGGCCAACACCCTACGAGTTATAATAGATCAATCTATAGAATGGCGAACACCCCTGTGCGTACTGTTCATCGATTTCAGACGAACTGCCATATGTGAGTCATTGGGCAAAAAGGGAATACCCCGGAAAACAATCCGGATAATAAGATGGCGTAACATGGAGTCTCTCACGACAGCTCGAAGATATCCAACATACAGTCAAAAGTAGAAGATCTGGAGAGACTGGCATACAATGTTGGATTTCAGATTAATATCAAGAAAACCTAGGCTATGAATATAAACAACACCAGTGCGGCACACATCATGTTACGAGGCCAAGCTTCTGTTATCTCGGAAGCACTGTAACAACAAGTGGTGGTGCAGAAATATACATAATTAAAAGGCGAGAGCAGCATTTGGCCGACTGAGAGGTGTATGGAGAAGCTCATATATACATATATATCCAGGAAAACCAAACTTAAAATATTCGAAGAATATCCATTTTGCTATATGGCAGTGAAACATAGTTTGTGTCAAAAACCAACACGCAAAATATACAGGCATTCACAAACACATGTCTCATGATTATATGCACAATATTTTGACCCAACAAAATTAGTAACATTGAGCTGTGGAACCTAACGAACCAGGAACCCATACAAAGGCAGATAAAACGTAGGAAATGGAGATGGATTGGCCATACTTTAAGAAAAAAATGTCTATAGCAAAACCAGAAAGGCGCTTGAATGGAATCTCCAAGGATCATGAAGTTGAGGTCGACCAACAAACACCTGGCGGCGATCAATAATCCAAAAACTATGACAAAATTACCTTACATAGGAAGATGCAAAAACATCGGCAACTAACCTAGTAATATGACGGTGCTTTGTGGAAGGCATATGCTTCCAAGAGGAGTTACAGGATTAATTCGGGGATAGCGCCCAATCAGGTACTGTATTGACAAGGACGCAACATTGGCAGTTGAATGTATCAGTTATATTCGCGAACTTCACCGGCGTCGCATAGCTTGCCTTGCGAGAGGTCAACAAGGCTTCTTCATCCCCAAGAACTCCTGGCAAACTACTTGAGGACGTAGCAAACGCGGACGAATTAAATAAGATATCGAACGTTACCACCAAAATGTTGGGGTAGTATCTGATCGGAATTCGTGCCCAAAGAACATAATGTACAGAACATCATATCAGCCGTCTCCGTGGTGAGCAGTGTACATTTGGCAATGGATATATTGCTCAGGTGGAAGAACTGTACCATATCAGCTATATAACCTTTCACCTACGACATTGATTATGGTACTCGATTTCTTGATCGTACAATCACCCACATACATTACGATCTCTGCAATTTATAATTGGTTGTGTAATTTCGGAAAGGTACAGGTTTAATAGTTCTGAAGATACGACCCATCCTTGGTGAAATCTCTGCTTAACTCTAGAAGTCGTCACTAGTCACATATGACTAACGATCACAAACTATGCTATAGGTTGGTCATTTATATTTATTCGTACAGCTTTGAGTGATTGACAATATTGACGGCTTTCGATGAGTCAAGAGCCTCCAAAAATGTCCTGTACACGGTGTGTTCTGGTTAAGTCCTCTGCTTATTTATGATAAAGGCGTGTAATACTTCTGTGCATCTTCTAGAATGCATGCATGATGTTGGGCAACTGGAAACCTACGTCTCATAAGAGTGATGAGCAGTGACTCAAGCACCTTTGCTGCTGGAGAAAGGAGTAAAACCGGTGTGTATGATTCACCTCTACTGACAGTAGCTTTTAAATATTTTACTCCTGGTTCATTCAGTTACTTAAGGATTGCCAATGAGATACGAGTGCAAAGATCCTTTTCGCCTTGTCATTCTGGGAGTGCTGTATGAACTGTCATTAACACAATACCCCATCTCTTCAGATCTGTCACCGTTACATCGTTATCAATCTTCAAAGATTCGAGAGTGACTTAACCGTTGTTCACAATATACTTGTTCCGGCTATATTGCAAGGTTTCAGGTGCTCTAGGCACTTATTCCACTGATGCTTAAGGGTAAGTTATTTCACTATTGGGTGCTTAGGTGTTGTACGACGGAGCTCGTCCAGGTAAATGTGAGCGGCTACAGCTCTCTGTCGTGGTAATTGGCAATACATCTTAACACCAATACGATTTACAAAGGTCTTCGAAAGTACGGTGTTCAGAGGGAAATAACGGGTTGCCAGATTATACAATTAATTACACCTGGTATCACAATAGATCCCGGCGACTATAATTTCCGCCTATTCATGAAGTCTGTAATTGTCATGATTTTATTTCGGAGTGTATCGAAGTTAAACTGCAGAAAATGCATTACTGAACGTTGTCCAATAACATGCGATGTTACGTGCTGCTGTACAAGAGACAGCGGCAACTGTGAGGATAATGAGGGCAAGCTGCGAGATATGCAAAAAACAACATAACATGTATCACAATAGTCCTAAGTTGACAGAGTCTTGAACAGTCGCAGAAATGCACCCATCACATACATCTATTACATCTCAACATAGTTCATTGGAAAAGGATGCGGTTCCTACAAATGCGTGGTCCAAACGGGTTCGGAGCAGACAGCCCATTGTTGACAAACACGAAAATGTAGAAATTTGGTGGGGGCACCTGCTTGGATTTCAGTTTGATTATCCTTCATAAGGAGGTTCCAGCAATCATAAAAACTTAACTCAAACATTGTTAAAGTAGTCCGACTATGCAACCGTGAGATCAATGAATCCGTTTTCTAGCCAAGGCAAATCTTAATTGAAATTTTGAAAACAAAAGTCAATTTTCTGAAAATTCAATTGAAAATAAAATTAGACATGACAGTAGAAATTAGAACAGCCTTCGATATTTTGGGATAGAAATTTTCAAATTCCATTCCATATTTTTCTTATTTTTTTCACATCACGAGGTATGCTGGGTTATTTGCTAAATGGACATTGGAGTTTTTTGAGTTACTTTTCCTCACCCCAAAACTTAAAACATTTCAGGCTGCTGCATTTAAGGAATGTAATGGCCACTAAATGCAGAAACAATGCATAGGCCAAACAACAGCAACAACAACGCCGATTCTTCCAATTTTTTTTTGTGACGTTCGTTTTTCAGATTTTTTTCATTTTTTTTCTCCAGCTACCAACCACATGGGTCTGAGGCAATTATTTTTAAGTGATTTCGCGTCATATGACGACTACGACGATAACGGCGACGACTAACTGCATTTAAAGTATTTTGTGCTATTGTCAATGATTTCACAGGCCCAAATGTAGCCACAGTTCGTTTCGTTTCACTTGTCCCCAAAAAACAATCCGTCCACTAAAATGCCACCGAAGTTAGTTCCCCTGTATTCGATTTTAGAATATCAACATTTATGTAGTTGTGTGTGAATATTGTCTATGGGGGAATGTCGCGTCGTCAGGGTCTCCATATATACAATATATACGTACGTAAGTACAACATATACTCACTCGTACATATCTATGAATAAGATAGTTTGGATTCGCCGGTTGGTTGGCATATTGTGTCGCCGTTGGTGGCACAAACTGTAAACCCCCCATTTGTTAATACTCAAGTGGACGTTCAGATGGACATTTGTATTTAGACAGTGGTTAGTTTTGAATCACAAAGGGAAATTTCAATTATTAAGCTCAGGATATCCATATTAGAATGGAAAATAAAAATCTGTCGTTGTTGAACTTTTTATACTTACCACCATAAGATGCGCATTCAAAATACCTAACTAAAGATTGGGTCCCTTTTACCCTGTCGATTTTATTGATAATTCGATTAGGACTTTCTTCAATAGGGAGAGGTCCTTTCAAAATCCCAGCACGCCAAACTACTGCCACTGCGATTAATAAATGAGTTTAGACCCTTTCAATCCACTGCAAATTGCGACGGTTTTGTATATGGATGATATATTAAAAAATTAAATTGACAACTTTTTACAAATATGATTTTTATCCCCTAATATTCCGGAATGCTAAATTATAGGAACATCCTATGGAACATGCAACTAAAACCTAAAATTTGGGTGGTATCCATATATGGGGGCTTTAGCAACATGTGAACTTATATATAATATTTTCTGGGAAGACGCGTCTTACCCAACAACAATGACGAATGGCTATCACATCCACTTCAGATCGAAAATGCGCCTAGGACTCTAACCATAATAGGTCGGGTCTATATTGAAAAATTCTGCGAAGAAGGGTTTCCCACAAAAAATCCAGAACGCGAAATTACGTCCATTTGGGTTGTGCCTATGCCATTACAAATCTAAAATAGGTAGGACCTTTATATGGAATATATATAAAATCGTGGACATTTTGTCTACTAAAAATCCGTAATGCCAAATAAAAGTCGCTCCTGTTGTGTTGTCATTTCATTTTTTTTAGTAGCTTTTCACTCTTCAAGGAACCCGGAATTATAAATTCTTTCGGAAATATGCGACTAAAACATTCAAAATTCCGAAAATGGTTCTGGGGCTATAATAAAACCTTGCCCTATATTTTTAGTTTTCCTCCCTCTTGAAATGCCAAATTACGGCATTTAGATGACAAAAAATAGTCCATTATAAATTCTGTCGGTTTAGCTAACTACCATTTGTCTCTCATACATTATTTGTTACTATTTTTTTTACCTAATTCCCGTATGAGCCACTGTGCAAATGTCTATTTGATCTTTCTTTCTTCCATTAGTTGTTTGGTTTATATTAAAATAATGTACACCCGAATGTTGCACGTTTATTGACAATCCGTGCAACGTCAAGTTATTCATCAAATCGTCAAAACAAATGCAACAACAACTACAACGACGACAACACAACATACATGCACTAGACAAAAAGCATGCAAGCAATCATACAACAAAATGCATACATCCAGCCAGTCAGCATATCGTCGTAGCATGGCTTCCGACTGGCACATTACACTAGCTAGGTGGCTGACTGAACCCTGCCAAAGACACCTCCCCACCCTCCTACCATTCTGTCATTTTGTTAGAGAGACATTTGCAATTTTTGCCGTTTGTTTGTTTGCTAACAAACCAAACGGCCAACTCACGATTTATTTGTCATTTACAGAAGTCGTTGATAGTCGCTTAATTGGTTTTCTTATGAACAATTCAAACATTTGATGTTGCATAAAATTATCATTAGAAACATGTTTAGCTTGAATCTAAAGAGAAACCACACAAATTCAATATTCGCTGGGACATACGTCTTTCACGGCAACAACAACAGCAAAAAAATGCGGACTGACAAACAAATGTTTGTCATTTGAAGAAAATATTTCAATTGCGGTGTGATATCTTGGTCTTAGTGTTGTGGTTGTTGTTGCTGCTTTTTTTAAATCGATCTTGAGGGCAAAGCTATGGGTCAGCTGGGTGTGCCATTAGAAAAATGTGTGGAACTATAAACGACAAATGCTTCATTAGCTTATCGGGAATGGAATTCTTTAACTGATTATTCTTTTTATTACTGCTACAAATGTCAATATAATCTTGCAGCATTTTTTTATCTGTAAATGTCATTTGACGTATTGCACTTTTTTACAGGAAAAGTCACAGTATTTTTAAGAACTTGACTAACTCTGTAACATCAGACCTGGTATGATGCTCGAAAGTTATCACCTCTGAACGCAGAATAATAAAAATCTTTTTTGTATAGCGGTAGCTATAACACAGGTTAAAAACGTGGGTCTCCCAATCTCGAAATGGGAAAAATATATTCGTAGTAAAGTACCTAAAATTTCATCTTTGAAGCCCATCATAAATGTTAATGTTTATAGTAAAATACACGCAATACGTTATATGACTATTTCTATTTCCTATTATTTACTCCATGTAAAAATGACACTTTTATCACTAAAATCGCCACAGAAAATAAGTTTATTAAGGGCCCCATACACTATACACCATGCCGTACAGCATTTATCATAGTATGTGTTATATTTTGAAAGTTTATATATGTATGTGTGACACACACAATGCATGAAGAAAATCAAAATAGTTTTGATTTTGAAAATGAAACCCTATCAATCTGGTGAATAATATTAATTTTTAAAGTTGCCAGTAAATAATTTTGTGTACAAAAATAATAGAATTGTGACGGAATAAAAAAACAACTGAATTTACAGACAACTACAATACATTTCCCACTGCTATGTGTCGTCACTTTGTGACGAATGCACATAACGTTATTGTTGGTATTGCTACTTAAAGCAATAAACCAAACAGTATGACCGTGCCTCGTCTACAACTTCAGTAGTGTTTGGCGGGTTATTTGGGATACTGATGAGGATCAGTGGCGAGATCCGAAACATAAATTAATTTTCCCTGCCTTACCTTTGCCGACAATGCCATACATTCCCCACTATAAATAGTTGTTTTTTATAAAAACAACAAACTGGGATTAAGCCTGACTATTTTGCAAAAACAAAATACAAATGGTATCCCAAATAACCCGCCAAACACTACTGAAGTTGTAGACGAGGCACGGTCATACTGTTTGGTTTATTGCTTTAACTAGCAATACCAACAATAACGTTATGTGCATTCGTCACAAAGTGACGACACATAGCAGTGGGAAATGTATTGTAGTTGTCTGTAAATGCCTTGTTGACCACGAAGTCAGGCGCCAACGAAACGAACTTCTCATTGGGGTCGTATCGCTGGTAACGTAAGAACTTCGAATTGTCACAAGAGACATTTGGGTTTGAAAGGCTTTTTTTGTAATGAAGCTATTAATAGCTTCTGGGGAGAATATCCCAACAAAAAACTAAGGGAACTGATGAGGATCAGTGGCGAGATCCGAAACTATAGTCTTCCCTGCCTTACCTCTCGGCGGACAATGCCATACATTCCCCACTAATAAATAGTTGTTTTTTATAAAAACAACAAACTGGGATTAAGCCTGACTATTTTGCAAAAACATAAATGTTAATGTTTATAGTAAAATACACGCAATACGTTATATGACTATTTCTTATTATTTACTCCATGTAAAAAT
This sequence comes from Musca vetustissima, assembly GCF_032173495.1. NCBI lineage: Eukaryota > Metazoa > Arthropoda > Insecta > Diptera > Muscidae > Musca > Musca vetustissima. The sequence goes on along the minus strand of NW_026877686.1, from coordinate 208,911 downwards.
GACACCTTTATCACTAAAATCGCCACAGAAAATTAGTCTGTTAGTAAAACAGAATATGGAGATATTTATACATAAATGAATTGTTAAGTTTGTTTCCATTATATTTGCCGATGCTGTATATATGTGTATTTATATATGAGCCGATCAGCACCAAATTTTCCGAAAGTGATTCTAAATTGAACAGGTACACCATATCAAGATTTAAAGCAATTGATACAAAATGTTTCCTTTGTGTATATTTGAACCGATTCTTCTCAAATTTAGCAAAAACTGGTGACGAATAGTGCGTATATGGCTATGAAATTAAAACCAAAGCCCATATGCTTTTTCGTTTTTCCAAAACTAAAGACACCGATTAAAGGAAAACGGTTTGTAAAAGGTTATCCAAAATGTGGTACTGGAATTCGATGTCAGTCAAAATAAGATGTTAAACCAATTTCTTTATTTTCACCTGAAAATGGATCGCTTAACTATCTCACAACGCATACAAATGATCAAAAACTAGTACCAAAACTGGCGTTTCTGCCATAGCCACATATCTTCAGCGATGATGCACATTTCTTACAAGTCGGGTATGTAAATTAACAAAAGTGTCGTATTTGGGGTTCTGAAATTGAAAGTCACTGTTTTGGTGCGCTCTTGGTCCGAAGTTGTGATTTGGCCTTACTTCTTCGAAAATGACGATGAAACAACTCTCCCGCGTTAATTCAGAGCGTTATGGACATATGATATTAAAGAATATGTGGCCTTAGCGAGTGATCGGAAATGACTTCAAAGTTATCAAAACTTGCAATATTTCGCGTGGAGGTCATTTAAATGATTAAGTGTTTCACACATAACTGATTTAGTATTTCACACTACATTTCGCCGTTCTTTACTGTTTTTTATGCAATGACTAGCATATGCGCGCTACTTCGTTTGGAAATGTGGGAAATATTTAAACAGGTCTTAACATATTATGTTGTTTTCACGGATAACTGCATATGTCAGAAGAGCTAATCAACCTACACACCAATATCGACCATAACAAAAATTTGAGTACCATTTAGTACTAAATTTCATGATCCGAGCTCTATAGATAGTTTCACCCAAATCCAAATAGTGTACCATGTAGCACATATTAATATAAATTGTCAATTTCATGATTCCAGCACGATCATTTCACTCAAATCTAAATTATACTAAATTTGGTACCATTTACTTCCATTTACATACCCCAATTTCAGCTCCATCGCTTCCTCTAAATTCAAATTGTACCAAATTTAGTACCGTTTAGTACTTTTCATATACATGAGTCCATACTTCAAAAACCACTTCTTTATATCGACTCAACTTCTTAAACTTGATTTGTATTCCGAATTTAAAGTTTTTAGCTCAAGCCGTTCACATGTTACGAAATTGTACCATATGTAGAGCATTTTAGTACTTTTGGGATTCTTGTAGTTCGAATTAAAAAAAAAAAAAAATGACTTTATGCCAAAAAATCATACTTTTTATCCATAGTGCTGTGATCCTCATTCAAAAATTAAGAGCAGTAGCCCTACCGGTTCGCAAAATAAAAATGGTACAATATTTAGTTCTTTTCGTGCCGTTCTAGTACGAAGTTCAAAAAAACCCAGCTTTATCTGACACCTTGGGACTAAAAGTGACCCTCACCCCAATTTTCAATATTCTAGCTTCAGTCGTTTCGTCTGGGCGTCGATGAATCCTTAAGTCAGTCAGTAAGTCAGTCAATCACTTTACTCTTTTATTAATATAGATAAGCCACCATATAACGATTTCAACCAATTTAGATATTTTGAAGATCCTATTCGTATTTTCTATCCGAACTTTTTGCAAATATTTGCAAGATATGTCCACATGGTAACTCATAGCGGTTAAAGTAATTTAGAATTGAGGATTACCAGAGAACTAAAAGTCCTCCTTGCTGAAATATATAATTCATGGATCCCTAAAATATTTCTAAAGTATTATTACGGAATTTAGAAACTTCCACACAAGTCTATTTAATTCAATATAGTTATATTTAATGCATATACATTTTCTGATGTCTTCAGTACTTTTATACGACTAGCGAAATTTCTTTACACTAATTGGAATTTACATCCCCTACTGACATAGTGCCACACATGCATATGTATACGACTATGTATCTCACTCGACACTGTCACATCCAATTAAGCAAATTAAATGTATTGATTTAAGGCCAAGTGCCACATAAAGATACACCGGCTTTCTCAGTTTACGTTTTTAAAATCACATTCAAATGCCGCCTTACAGATTTTTAATATAATGATGAAATTTTTGCAGATTTATTTTTTTAACATTGTTTTTGAATATAATTAAGAAGTTGCTACACCACTTTATCAATTCTACCAAATGCTAAGCAAACATCAATCTCTTAAGGGGTGTGAACGTAGGGGAGTGGGCGGGCACACTTTAAACACTCCTTAATTCTTATTTGCATTGAAACCTCATGAATCGTATTTAGTGCCTACAAATGCTTAATTTAATTACCACACCCACCGTTTAATTAGTTATTGTCATTATCTTGACTGTCACACTACCACCACTAAGCTGCCGGGCGACGTTGAAAACAATAGACGTGAAAAAATGATACAACAAATGGAAAAATAAGCAAAACGAAAACGATTAAAAAATCTTAAATTCAGATAGGTAGCTATGTTATGCAGTATTTAAAGGCATGTCAGAGTTGATCAGATACGATGTTTTTAAAGGTTAGCGTCTAATTGGTGTATATATTTGGACCTAGCTTAAAACACCACGTGTAACGATCGTTGAATGACGACGGGTGGGTACCTTGGCGTCTGTAGTCGAAGGAAAAGGACGAATATACTTGCTTTGGCACCGCGAAGACGAACGCAATCTCGGAACTGTGTTTATAGCACAAATCGGGCTAATTTGAAATTTATTTTAAAAATTGGAAAACTGAACAATTTTTGCATAAAACTTATCACACTTCAATCTGCATTTAATATATTAGTATATGCTAAATTTCGTGTGTCTTGTTGCACCATCTAAATGAAAACGGAAGCTATATGGTGGCTCACTCTTGTCAAATTTCCTACGGCAAGTGACCAAAAATTAAACCTATTTTCCATTTTCACAACAAGAACAATAGCAATAACAGACAAAAAACATCAACTATGAAAATAAATTCTAGCTAATAAAGCATCAGCCGGCACCTATGCAGCACCACATTCCACAGCAGCAATCTCATCAAACAGACGGTGGTAAAAAAACATCAAAGAGTTTTCACTGCCGTCTCCAATGTTTACAAAACAATCCATAAGAATAGTTCTTCTTCCTATAAAGTGTCTGTCGCTGCTATTGAAATTTTTGGGAAGTTTTCTCTTTGGTGGTACTTGGCAATTGGAATAGGTCTGGCCAAAATTGTTGTGGTGGCGCTACAACAAAATTATACAATCATAATGTTTATTTAATCAATTAAATTGGATTTCTTGTGTGGCGCTTTTGTTTTAATTATAGCAAAGAATAAAGCGAGAACAACAACAGCGGCAGCATCATCATCAGCATAAGGCACCTGTTGGTTTTGCCGCACATGCATGCAAGCATGTGTGTATGAGTTTTTGGTTTGTTCCGCTTTTTCGGTTTGTTGGAATATTTTGGAAAGATATTTTTTGTCCGGCAACGTTTTTGGACAATGAGGCAGCCCCAATTATTTTGAAGGGCGCCTCATTCAACACTTTTCAAGATTTATTATTAACATCACATTGAATCAGATGTAAAACGTTTGATAAGCCGCCTGGAGTGTTGATGGTTTTATGATCCATTAAAGAAAGCTAACATTTCGTGGGTGGGAATTTTGTTGGATTTGTATGAGAAAATTCGGAATAGTATTGATTGATTAAATGAAATAGGAATTTTTTCTGTAAATATGTTTTGCAATAAAAAACAATATCATGATATCTGATTTTAAAATCCGCAAATTTCAAATTTGGTATACAGGTCACTGCTGGGTGATCAAGTTTTCTCTGTCCATTATACATTGAAATGCAATGTATATTTATGGACTGATCATCACGAAACATAGCTTTTAACTCAGTTCTTATTATATATTGATTTGACCTATTTGAAAAACGTTTTGGTCATTCAAACTTGTACGAAAAAATGGCTGAAAGCAACTGTCATTGTAAGAGCATGTGTAGCGAGTTCACAACAAAACGAATGCTGGAGTTTTTCGGAGAACAAAACAAAAAATGACATACATTCACAAATAATTTAATTAGGACACAATTAAATGGTAGAGCTATATCTAAATTGAAACCGATTTGAAGCAAACTTGACTAGATTTAATTCAGTTCGGTGCCCAAAATGTCATGACAGTCTAAAAAACGCATGGTTTTTAGAGCACAATATAGATTTGCAGAACGTTAAACATGAGATCAGCTCTGGCTTAATTTATACTCATAAAATATTTTTATATCCTACACCGTGAGGTGGAGCGTATATTAAATTCGTTATTCCGTTTGCAACACATCGAAATATTTACCGGATACCATATAATGTATATATTCTTTATCAGAAAATTTCTATGACGAATTATGCTTGTCTATCTGTTGAAGTCACGATAGAGATCGCAATATTTGAGATAGAGCCTTGAAATTTATAAATTTTGCTTTACTATTACTCCTAGGATGTTTGGTATTGCAAATGTGATATATCAGTCCACAATTGTATATAGCCCCCTATATAAGGGTACCATCAAATATTCGGTATTATAGGTATTTTTTCCACGTTCTTCAACCACATTGGTTATAGTTTGTTACGTTTGGTTCTCTTTAGGTATCAAATATTCCTGCCGAAAATTATTAATATTGGTCAACTTTTAAGGGTAGTTCGCAATATAACGGTACGCACATTATTCGGTATTTTGGGGATTTTAGACACGTTATTCTACATAAACAGCTGTAATTTGGTATTTTGGATACACTATGATCTGAATACGAAAACTTATCAACATTGGCTTTTGTTTAAGGTACTCACTGGGTGTCAAATTTACCTACTAAACATGAATATAACGCTATAACGCTACATCCCAAACTTCGGTATTTTAGGAAGTTTGGAATCAAGCTGTCATTTTATATTTTGGATTCTCATTGAGTAAAAAATCTCCTTACCAAAAATACTCAATATTGGCACAAGTTTCCGGCAAGCCCCCATATATATAGTTAATTATGGTATTTCTTAAAAAATTTATTTTAATATATAGAAATTGAATTTAATTATACTGGGAACTATGTTTTTATCGATATGATTTTAATATGCAGAAAGGAACATTTTGCTACGGCAAAAATGTGCCGCATCGAAGTATTGGTATTAGACCCCATGTTTCTTTGGACCAAATCCGTTTCAGACAATTTGGAGTCGACTTAAAAATGTCCATCCGTCTGTCCTTCTGGCCGGCTGGTGCGCACGACAACTCTCGAAGGAACTAACTCTTCTCATCCAAATTTAGCCTACTGTAATATTTCATCCAAACTTAGTTCAAGTATAAAGATGAGGAATATCTGTCCACTCCTTCTGGTACCTCCTCCACAAAATGGCCAAAATTGTGCCAAAAATTAGTTTTATAATTTCATGCAAAGGGACTATCGGATTTGAACAAAAGTCCGAAGATGACACCCATAAAGGGCCAAAATTTTCAATATTTTTAAATCCAATATTAGTGAATAGAATGTCCAATTGGAACCAAATTTTGTAGAACCAGCCTTAATGTATTTGAAGTTTTTTTGAAATCGGTTCAGATTTAGATATAGCTCCCATATATTGTTTTGTCAGATTTTATGTAAATGGTGCACCAAACACCCAATATTTGTCCGATTGAGACACAAATTTTCAAAGAGTACTGAAGTAGGTCCATATGGATATGCGAAGTTTTGTGGAAATCGGTTTAGATTTAGATATAGCTCAAATATATAGTTTAGTCCAATTTTTTGTAAATGGTGCACCCAACTCCCAATATTTGTCCGATTGAGAAACAATTTGCACAGCGTACTGAATTAGATCCATATTGATTTATGCGAAGGTTGTGGAAATCCGACCAGATTTAAATAAAACCTCGTCCGATTTTATGTAAATGGTTCACCAACATCCCAATATTTGTCCGATTGAGACAAAATTTTGCACAACATACTGAATTAAGTTCTGTTTGATGTCTGTGAAGTTTTGTTGAAATAGGTTCAGATTTCAAAAAAGCTCCCATATTGAATCGAGTCTAGTGTTAAATTTTGTTGAAATTGGTTCAAATTTAGATATAGCTCTCATATATATTTTCGTCCGATTTCATGCAAATGGTGCACCGAGGGGCGTATGTTTATTCGCTTCTATAGCTTCCATATATATTAACTATGTAGATCACAAATTTAATTTCGCCCGATTTCATTTCAATGGTCCTCAAAAGATGATATGTCTTTTCTATCTGTAGGATATTGTGCATATTAGCTTCTCTTGTATGTACCCAATGTTGTGAAAGGTATCCTAAAGTCCACCCCGTCTGACTTTTGAACTTTCCTTACTGGTTTCTTACTAGTTTTATTTTAATTCTACACATTAACAGCGATTCAATTTTCTTACTCGTATTGTACGAATTTCGTTCATGTAAAAAAATCAGATTAATAGTTAGTAAAAAATCAGATTAATAGTTTTTGAGCTATCGTGCCGACAAATCGTATGAACATTGATTTTAAAGTTTGAGAAGCACTCTGGTCTTTTTCGATTTATATTGACAAAATAAATCGGCTATATCTTCAAGAGTTGTAGGGATTTTCACTTGAAATTTTATTCGGACATTCTTGAGAAGCTTAAGCTTCATATTAAATAAATAAACCGATATTTTAAATCGACAATTCCAAGATTTCTGACATAATTATTGGATTATTATAAAGTTATTGGGGATATCGTTACAACGATGAACCTTCTCTACTATACGAAAAAATATGTTTGAAACCTTGTATTTTATATATGTTCGTGTTCTCTTTAACTAAATTAAATTTAGACTATTCTATATTTATTTGCAATCGAAAATCCATGCACACAGTTTTCATATACACATAACCATACATACACACATTTGCATACTTACAATATCCAATTAAATTCCCATATCATAGTCATGCACATTTTATTATTTTAATCCAAAATATTGCGTTGTCATATGGATGGAATAGCCATGAACGAATATAAATATGATTTTAATACGAAGCAGGTCATAAATTAGTAACGGACAACAAAAGTTATGACTTTTTTGGCTTATCACAATGCAGCAACAACGACAACAACAACAACAAAAAGCGAACAGACAAACAAAATAATAAACTTCATTAAAATTTAAAAAAAACACACACACACACAATTGTGCAATGAAGAAGGAGAAAAGAGGAGAAATAAAATATATATTTTTGTTTTACGACTATTTTATTGTACAGAGAAATAATACAACAACAAATGGACGAAAAATAATCGCACAACTCATTGGTGCAGATATTTCAAACTATAATCATGAGCACAAGAATACTGATGTAAGTATGTACATTTGTATGTATCCACATGCAAACAGACAATTATTGTAGAATATACCAACTATATGGCAGAGGGCCACTAGTTTAGTGCCAAATCGCTGAACAAAGACAGCTAATGACCCAAAAGTGTTGGCGCCTTCAATGTTGAGCCAAACAAAACCTAATTGTAAGAATCACAAGTGAATATTACTGAGGGGAAAACGCTTGCAATGACTATTTCATTTATTCGCATTTGAGCTATCGAAGACTGCAATAGCAGTGTTGCCATCTGAGATATTGTTTTCCTTTAATGCGGTGTATTTAAAAACATGGACCTATAAAGACTCTTCGAAGGGTAAATGTGACATAATGTGGTTTTGATCTCCGAAAATCGAAATGGAAAATCAAAACCACTTCGTTTGAAAAATACAACAAACATCTTTGATATAATATAAATGGGACAAGACCATTATATTTGGGAATATATATATAAAAACAAGGACTTATATAAAAATCTACAAATACAGCAAAATTCTCTTCTACAAAATGGGGCGGACCCTTTTATTCGTGGCTATATAAAAACAAATACCTATATCGAAAATTTTGTGTTTCAATCCCCAATACCTCAAAATAATAAATTAAAGACACTTCGTTGGAAAAATGCAACTAAACCATTAAATAAATTAAATTAATTTTTTTATGACAGAGAACATATATTTTTTTAATTTTGGGCGTATATTTTTCCGACCATTTAAAAAATTAACATAATACGACATCTCTGTTCATCATTGTTATATTGGTGACCACAGTCATGTTTGGTTTGTTGACATAGCACTTCCTAAAACAAAACTAGCAATAATTTGTGTGTTTCCTTAATGTTTTTCCTACCCCGCCACATTCCTAGTGCCTCATTAAATTAAGCGCCAAACTATTTGTCATACATGTATATTTTTTTTAATAATCAAAAAACAAAATCAAAACGAAAATGCAAAATGAATGTGTTCGTCGTTCTGCAACTCTAGGAATATTCATATATGTCTATAGTTGCAGCTACTGTTGGTGGTGGTGGTCGTCGTCGCTCTGACCCATCGTTTTTCCTCCATCTATGGCCCCATGATGATCAATGCTTTGAATTATTATGTGGATTTATGTTTGACACTGTCACAGAGTGGTGGCATAGATTGTTTATGACTTTGACTAATATCAACATTTGTGACTAAACTTAATACCACAAACTATGTATGGACGAAGGATAAAAAGGGTGTTGCATAATGGATCGAGGAATATATATTTTAAAAGAAAAAAACTAAGGAAAGGTCGGAACTAGGTCTTCTTTCTTAGTTTCTGCAAAGTTTTCTACTAAATTAAAATAAATTAAATAAAAACATTTTTTTCTTTTTTGCCCAACACGGAAATATGGAATGAGAAGACAAAAAGAACGACGGAAGAGACAAATTCGATGATATATCTAGGAGTCGCAACTGAATGAAGCAAAGGTAATATATTAAGGAAGTAGTTCCTTTCTACACTTACTTATTGGATTATTAGTTTTTGAGTTATCGTGCCCGCCTTTTCTAAAAACACTGTATCGGGAAAAAAAACGTGTTTTAAGTTTGAGAATAATTTCTACCGTCGTTTGATGTTGACACAAAAAATTAGCTATATCTTCAAGAATTGTGATTTTCACTAAATAGGAAAAAAATAAATTTTTTAAACCCAGAATATATTTACTTCCAAACATTGAATTTCTTCTAATCCTATTCGCAGGCAAGATATCACCTATATAATTATACCCCCGGCCTTAACCATTTGGGTATATACACTCGGTCCAGCGGGCTGGATGGTGCGTAAAATAACTCTCGAAAGGAGTAGCCAAATTTTTGTACTTCGTTATATTTCTACTTCGAATATGGAAAATATCGGTCCATATCTTCCGGTACCTCCCTCACAAAATGGTCAACATTTTTTTTTAAAGTTTATTTATATAGTACTAACATATGCCCAATACTTCGTTAGCGAATATGGGAATTATCTCAACACACTTCTTACCGCAACAGAAATTTAACTCAATACTAAATTTGGTATCATTCATAACGCTTTGCAATGGCATTTTCGATAAGAAGCTATCATTGTACATCACTGGCTTTGATCCATAGGTATCGAATATAAGAACAAATAACTGTCGCAAAGTATAAAATGTCTATGTAATAATCTTATTTCTCAATTCTACAATGCATTAGCAATCTTATTACCAAATTTCAGTGTTCCAGCTCAATCGGTTTAACCAAATCCAAATTTTACCAATTATAGTACCATTCAGCACTTTTCGTATTCATAAGTACAATTATGTTTATTTCAAATTACAGGACTCCTGCTCCATCCGTTTCTCCAAATTCAACTTGTCCAAAAAACCCTTTACAACATCCATTAAGTGAACCTCATTCTAATTTCTAGCTCTACCGGTTCGCTACTACATTTAGTACTTTTTAGCACTTTAGTACGAATTTCCAAAAACCCAGCCTTATCTCATACCTTCGGACTAATATTGACCTTCGCCCAAAATTTCAAGATTCTGTCTTCAGATATTTAGTTTGGGCGTTGATAATTCGTTAAGTCAGTCAATCACTTTACTGTTTTATTAGTATATAATGCGAACAGAGTTTCCTATTTGAATCAAAATTTGCACCACCTAATATTTTAATCAAGTCCGTATAAAGTTGGAATAGGGGGCTTAGCGGTACATTGCTTTTACCTACCAAAAATGTCTGTATTGGTTTATTGCAACTACAATTTTATACCCTCTTTGTTCATAAGTTTGTAACAGGCAGAAGGAAACGAGACTTTTTGAGTCCATTTACGCATGCCCGTCCGTCTGTTGTGGTTAATTTGTTGTTTACAACAAATACAGGTCGCATTTGGATGAAATTTGGTCATTATCATTTATTTAGCTCTATTGAAATTGGTGAAAATCGGTTCAGATTTAGATATAGCTCCCATATATATTTTCGTCCGACTTTATGTAAATGGTGCCCTAAAGACTCTATATTACATTCGATTTGCACGAAATTTCGTATAGTGTGCTGAATTGAGTCTGGAATGATGTGTGGTGAGTTTCATAAAAATCGATTCAGATTTAGATATAGCTTCCATATATATTTTCGTCCGATTTTATGTAAATTGTGCACTAAAGACCCAAAGATTCTCCGATTGACACAACATTTTACAAAACGTACTGAACTTATCTCTGTCAAGTTTCTTCGAAAGCAGTTCAGATGTAGATATAACTCCCAAATATATTTTCGTTCGGGTTTAGGCGATTGGTGCACCAAATGCACTCCAAATGTTTGTCCTACTGACACGAAATTTAGCACGACGTATCAAGTTGATACAAAAATGACTTTATAGCCTTTTGTTGAAATTGGTGCAGACGCAGGCATAGCTTTTATATATATATTTTTTATATATATAATTGTGCACCAAATAATCAACGGATGTCTGATTGAGATTAAATTTTGAACAGTGCAGCATAGTTTGCACTTAATCTGCACGAATGAAATGAAATTTAGGATAGATTGCAGAATGTAAAGTGTATGGATTCATGTTAGTCGGTTCACATGTAGATAAAGATCACATAAGTTCATTCAATTTCATGTCAATGATTCTTTGAAATGGCGACGTCTGACGGGACACATCAGTTAAATATATATCCAAAGTGGTGGAGGGTGTCATATAGTCGGCCCAGTCCGACTTTACTACTTTCCTAACTGGTTTCTATATTGAGATGTACAGCTACAGCTTTTTTGGTTCTCCCTTATATAACGATCCCACACAAATTCATTACATCCAAAATTATATTCACACTGATATGTAGTAGACAAATTTGGCTGGTCGAACTTAGCGTCTTTGTTACTCAGGACACAAGACGCTATCTGAATGAAGTATTTGTCTAGATCCTTTGAACGTCAATTGCCAATCAAGGTTACAGTCACCGTTTTCGATGTGACCCTATTTATAATTAAATGATAAAATATTTATCAGAATCATACCTATATAACTTACCCTAATATAGGCTACGAAAAATGGAGTATGTTCTTCTCCAATAATATATCATTCATAAATCTCAACACCCTACCAACTAACATTCGTTGGCGTTTAGTAGTTTCTGCTGCTGCTGTGTTATAATACTAAAGGGACTATTTATGCGATTTTGTAACTCTACAAACATAATGTTTTTAAATATTACCAAAGGGGGTTTCATTGCATTCTTATGCCATACATACATGCATTCACACATACCCATACATATAAAGATACTAAAGTTTGCACAAACACATCGTACATAGAATTGGTGTATTGCACATTTGCATAGACTGCGACAAACTAAACTATACCCATAAATGTATGTATGTACGTTCGTATGTCGGTCTGTCTGTCGCTACGGATATGGATGCATGCAAATATGATTTATTAAGTGTTAATAAAGAACTTTTAATCCATTGGCTTGTGTACATTTGCATTTCGTTTCTCATATTTTGCAGTTCGTTTACTCGTTTGCTGTGTGGCTGAGTATTTCGATTGTGCAGCTCCTTTTGGATAGAAGTTACACCATACAATGATATTTTGGCCACATTCACACACACATACACATTTACAATGAATCTAAATTACAATATGAAAAGTCATGTGACAGAGTTTCTATGGCATTGATACGAAAAAACTTGTGTAGATAATTGCAAATGTTTTAGGTCAAATATTTTAGAAGATCTTCTAAGAATTTGTTGGCCGGGCATGTAAATAATACAAACATAAATGATATTTATTTTAAAAATATTTATAGATATATGAATAATTATAAAAATGAAGGAAACATAATTGCATATATTTGTTTCCCATCCATCCATAGCGGTGATCAAGTTTCCATGGTCGATGCAAACCGATTCTCCAACTTTTAACCGCATTATCTTGTTCCCTCGAATATGTGCAACGGTCTTTACGAAATTGGGAAACAAACTCTTCTCTTGCAGAGATTGTCTTTACAAGTTTGAACCTAAAATAATACGAGATTGGTAATCTTAGAACCAGGTAAGGGTGGGTAGCAAAATAGAATTTGGTCGATTAGTTAAATAGTAGGGTGTTCTAATACTATAATTTTACACTTGACATATATCAGATCAATGTCGAATTATTGTAATTGTACAAATACTGCTACAGATTAAACATGATATCATTATTCAATAAGTTCTCTATAACCAATAAAACTTATCTATGGATCTGATTCTTAAAAATCTAAATGTGATGCTATATTAGAATTATAAGGATACAAGGATCTGATTTTTTTGAAGTTACGGAAAACGTTCCTATTACATGGGGTTGTTGTCAACTATATGATACTCCACATAACTTAGGATATATACCAGAGTTGCTCTATGTTATGTTTGGGAGCTATATTTAAATTTGAATCGACTTGAACCACACTTGGTCTCAAAAAATGTGATATTAATAATCCTAGTTCATACCAGAGCCAAACATTTACCCTTTTGAATGCTTTTGGATTTTTTAGATTCGAACGTTCCAATGGTCGAAAATCCTGACCCGCCAATTGTTTTCACATTCCAAGAAACTACCTGTCAATTTGCTGCCCTTACGGTTAGAATATGCAGCTAAAAAATTTCAAAATATCTGAAAAGGTCGTTATCTTTATATGAGGATATGTCGAAAAATTGAGCTACATGGATACTATATTTATTTACTATATTTAGTATTTGTAGTAGGAATTTCCAAAACTTTCCACATACCAACTGGGATCCTAACTCAAAATTTCATGGTTCCTGGTCTATCGGTTCAACTAAAATTCAAATTGTAAAAATTTTGTACGAATTAGTACGAATTCCAAAACTATTCATATCATAAAAGCAATAGAAATCTTATTTCCCAATTTCAGATTACAACCTTATCGGTTCACCCAAATTTAGTACCATTTAGTACACATTAGTACGAATTTCCAAAAATTCCTTCATATCCCAATCCTACGCCCCAACTCAAAAATTCAAGATTCCAGTGTAAGCAAAATTCAAATTGTACCAAATTTAGTACCATTTAGTATGGATTTTAAAACTTCCTATATACCCCAATCCTACACAATGATCCCAACACTCAAAATTCAAAGATATCATATTTTGTACTATTTAGAACGCATAAGTACGAGTTTCCTAAACTTCCTACATACCACAATTCTAGTATGCAGTAGTAACAAATTTCATTCGGTTCGCCCAAACCCATATTGTTTTGAATAAAATACCATTTTACTCCGACACGCGAGTCTTTATTGATAAGTTTTTAATCCAAAATATCAATGAATCCGACTATTCCTAAAAAGTAAAAAATTGTCAGATTGTAGCCAATCAAATCAAAGATGGGTATGGATTTCCATTGGTGAATTTGAAATACTGTCCATATCCAGTTCAACATAAATTGAAAAATATTAAATGTTTCCCTAACATTGGCTGCATTTAATACTCATATATTAATCCTCACCAACAATAAAATCAAACCACATAGAATTTCTAAAATCCTAAAATATTTTTATTATCAAAACTTTACACCTAAACACCGGATATATAAAAATAAATCTCATCACAAACAACAATTACTGTCACATATCAGTCATATGCAATGATGTTTCACCTCAAATTAAATAATTTTACGTCCTTAAAAATAATATCCGATCCCAATTCGATTTACCTTTCCAATTTAATCCGCTTGGCAATTGTTTTTACCCCTTTTTCAGTTCTCCCTCTTTGCTAGAATTTTATTGTACTCTTCCTATAGTTTTCGCTTATCTCTATATTAAACATGCCATGCAGGCAGGCTGACCGGCCAAAAAGACAGGTCGCTATGCCGGTTGCAAGGTAGGTAGGTTTGTCATTCGCTGTTGTCATAATATTCCATAAAACCAATTTTGTAATAAAATTGCACGAGACTGAAAATTAAAATTGCATTTTAATAAGTTAATCCATGCGTGCGCACATAACGATCAGAAATCTGCGAAATATTTATATATTTTATGAAAAAATAAGTATGTATAATGGTCGAATGAGAACGCGCAAACATAACATGCACACACATATATGTATATGCATATCAGGTTTATGCAACACAAACGTACAAACATACATACACACACAGCCGAACTACAGTGAAATAGTTTATTTACTCGCTGAAAAAAGTCCAGGAAAATTCATTCATTCATTCGTTTGACCTCTACATTTTTCCCATAATAACTATAGGCTAGGCAGACAGCAACACAGCCATGGTTCATATCCAATTGGTTGGTCTATCTGTGTTCCATGCCGCAGGATGGTGTTGTTGGTTTTCCTAGATAGTTGGTAGATTCTTTTGAAACTATTTGGTATTATTGAAATAAGAGTATAGTTGGTTGTTAATGGTAACTATAGTATTATGGTAACTATTATTATATATATATATAATGATTGGACTCATATTTTAGACAAAAATATTTCTTGCTATCATCGGAACACTTTGGTAACGCGGTTTATAGTCTAGCCAATGGTCCCTATTTCGATGTTTCTTTTATGTCATCAATAGTAGCAAAACGCTTTGCTTTCATCAGTGTCTTAAGTTTTGGGAAGGGGAAGATTACGCGGCGGCCAAGTCTGGGTAATTCGAAGGTTAAGGCATGATTTCTCCAAATATTAATAATTATATTAAGATAATTAAAATATTAGGAGCTCGGTAAACACCCAAATTATGAGCAAGATTTTCCCATTCAATCAAAATTCCTGGGTTTGTAAGCGAATGCTGTTTTGATGGAAATTGAAGAATGTTAGCAAAAATCGAAGACGGAACAAGTGAACAATGATTCAAATAAAACTACAGGGGACAATCGTTTGTCAGATTTTTAGGATATTTGTAATCATCTTTCAAACTGTCCGTAAAATGCCTGATGAATATTTTGTAGAATACTGGTCATAGTTGTGTTTTTTCAACACTCCCTTCATTTAAAACATAAAACCATTGGATGTGGTACAAAATGTGATACTTTGAATAACTAAGCATATTACCAGGGTATCTATATGATACCCTTCACCACTTTGGATAGATAGAAAAGACAACCCATATTTGCAGGACCATTGCAATGGAATCTAACGGAATTAAATGTGTGAAGTACATAGATATTTGAACTAATTTAAAACAACCCTTACATCACAATTCTGAAATCTAAGAATGTCAATCGAGCTGACTTGAGTTCTTTGGTATACCATTTGTATTAAATCGAGCAAAATTATGCATGAGAACTATATGTAAATCTGGACGTATTTGAGCAACCATTTGCTGCAGCACAGAACGTTATCCAACTCTGACAGAGGGTTGCAGATGAAAAAATAGAGCGGTTATATATCCTAAATCCAACACACGTTATTCTAGGTTCGCAATTTCGTCCCAATCGGACACATATCAAAATCTGAACCGATTCCAACAAAATTCGCATCCATCAATCAGGAACTAGTTCTATACTCTGTGCAAAGTATTGTCTCAATCAGACAAATATTGTGAGTTTGGTGCACCATTTACATAAAATCGGACGAAAATATATATGGGATCTGAACCGATTTCAACAAAACTTAAAACTATATAAACATCAGTACGTTGAGCAACATTTTGTGGCAATCGGCTAAATTTTGGTGTTTGGTGTACCATTTACTTAAAATCGGACAAAAGTTTTCGTTCTTGGTCCAAATTAATGAGCTATACAAATTTTATCCAAATCGGCGACATGTACTTGGTTTAAAATTTTACATTAACAGACGGACGGACATGCATTTTATTGACATTGATTTTATATTCTCAAAAGGAACCATGGGTATATACCGATTCTCTTTTTCACAGCGTGATGAAGGGTATAAAAACAAGTAATAAAGTGTCAGTCGGTGTTGCCGACAGCCTATGGTTTGCGGAAATCTTCGTAGTAACACACAGGTTTTATTATTCGTTTTATATAAGGTATATGTTTTATCAAAGAGGTTTCAGAGTTAATGTGTATCAAAAAGGCTATTCAATTCGCTTCAAAAAAAATTAAATAATATTGACCAATTTGTGGTAGTGCCAGAGGTGAGGGCAGACGAGTCCCATCTTAGGCCTTAATCTAGGCTTGGCTAGGTTGTACAAAGTAGGTTGTACAAAGTTGGGTTCAAATCGGACATTCCACTCGCCTTATGTGCATTTATCAATATTTAAAATGTTGACCATTTGTGTCGAAGGTACCAGAAGGAGTGGACAAATGGGTCCCATTTTTAGGCTTAAACTATGCCATGTGCAAAGTTTGGATGAAAATGGTTAGTTTGCACATGGCATAGTTTAAGCCTAAAAATGGGACCCATTTGTCCACTCCTTCTGGTACCTTCGACACAAATGGTCAACATTTTAAATATTCGAGAGATATTGTGCGCACCAGCCGACCAGACAAAGGTATGGACATTTGTAAATCTACTCAAAATGTCTGAAACAGATTTGGTCCAAAGGAACATGGGGTGTAAAACCAATATTCCGATGAGGCACATTTTTCTTACAAATATTCGGATTGGAAATATAGTATAGAAATTTTAACGTACTGAATATAATGGTTTGTGAATCACATAAAGAAGTTCCTTATTTAAGGGGGAATTTGTCCAAAGCTTTTAAAAGACCGAAAATGGGTTGGGGGCCTTTATGTAAAAGCTATTTCGAAACATGGAACCATATCGATAAATTTTTGTTTTCTGCCAAGATGTTTTTTGCCCTCCAAGAACCTTGAATGTCAAATTGCAGTCACTTTATTGATATACACTTTTCAACTTTGCAGATATATTTTTCAACCTTTATAGTCTTGGAATGTCAAAATTTCACCCATTTCGGTTGGAAAATGCGACGTACAAATTTCCGCATATATACATATGTATTGCAGTGAGAAAATGTGGCTAAAATCTTTAAAAATGCCTCCGAACAAGGGATGACTTTGTCGTTATTTGAAAGTTTTGACAAAACATGCACCTATTTTGAAATATTTTTACAAATATATTTTTCACTCTCCAAAATACCGTAATTGTAAATTAAAGCCACTTCTGTGGGGACATGCGGCTAAAACCTTCAAAATACTGAAAATGGAGGGCATGCCAAAACGTGGACCAATAAAAACTTAATATATATATATAACTATAGTCAACTCGTTTGAATAATGACAATTTTACAATTACCTGGCTAGAGACAGAACATTTGTTTCATAAGCCGAGCCTAAAAAAGATTTCTAGGAACATTAGTCTTGTGTGCAACTTTTCCAATTAGAAACACCATGTTCCGATATATTATCTTCCACTTGATCTTTCCATCGAATTCGTGGCCTTCCCTTTCTGCCTTTTGAACCTATCCACCGTAGTCGCTGCAGCTCGAAACGTCAGACTATGTCGATTTTCGAGTGTAAATGTTACAACTCGTCATTCATTCACCGTAGTTCTTTCGGAGGATTTTTCTCTCAAACACTCCGACATCTGCCTCATCTACCTGGGTAGTATCAGCGTCTTGTAGAGTGTGAGTTTGGTCTGGCGAGACGTGGCCTTGGTCTTAAATAGCTTACTCAGACCATAGTAGCAGCTGTTCCGAATTTCAAAACTGATGTCATTAGCTTTATTTATGGCTGTAGCGAGGTATATAAATTCGTTGACTAACCCAAAGCTGTAGTTTTCAAGTTCCACAGTTGGTCCGGGTCAACTGGACGTCTTGCGCGTTGATACCATCAGCTTGGTCGGTTTAAAACAGGGTATAGTTCCGGAATTTTGAGGACATAGTTCAATGTCTTTAAAAAATATAGCAATATATAAAAACAAAATTCCCCATTAATATTTAATTAGATTTCAAATCCGTATAGAACACATACTACCATCTATAGAGTACATGTGACTAATCGTCCGTTGGTCACTAGCCTTCCCTCTTAGTTCGGTACTTTTTCAATTTAATTCCAACGATTGTTGCCATAGTCCCAGTTATGCAGGGACAACGTTTACACCTTCACACTGAATGTATTGTAAATTTTACCAAACACATTTACCAAAGACACATACACATATAAAATATAATTGGGAGTGTATGTGTAGGTTTGTCCATTGGTATGCGTATACGATATATGGTAATTTACACTGTACTCTCTAAGTGTATATGTAGTTGGACAACTGTATGAATAGCTTTACATATGAATGAATGAATGTGTGTAATATGTGCCTGTGTTCGTCCGTGCGTTGCTGTGTATATCCGGTAGTGGTGATGATGATGCTCTCCTTTTGATAATGATAATTGTTAATTGTCGAATGAATTGTTCAGTTCTGGAATATAAATTTGGTAATTGAATTATTAAATACAGTTAAACGATGTAAAATGAAAATAATACAACAGCAGCAACACTAAAGGCACATTAGATATTACAAACAGGGAATTTCTAGTTGGAAATTGTGAAAATTGTTTTCAAATTGCACACAAAAGTAAAACTATTTTTTTTTAGAAATGGAAATATTGTTGTGTTGGAATGTCGTGAAAGCTTTAGTTATAGAAAGAAGAATATGGAAAATGACTGAAGTATGAATATAATATGGATTATTTATGAGTATATCACAAAATAATCAACTATGGGATATGTGGATATAAAGGACTAATTTGTAGTGGACGAATAAGAGCAATCAAGGAAGAATATTTTCTTAGATAGGCCACGGGTTATTAATGACATGAAGTCAAAGTCAAAATTTATTATTATTGTGTATATAATTTATATTTGGAATATGTTATATACCATTGGCAGGTGTCAAAATATTAACATGAAATGACGGTCAATAAAATTATAATAACGAAGGTCAAAATTATTCGTTATTAGGAGATAACCATCAAATATTTCGTATTTAAAACTCATAAATATGATTTTTTCCCGAAATTTGGAGTTTCAGAAGCTAGTGCCAGAAGATATTCAAGTGGTTATAGTATCAATCGACGCCTTGATGCAGACGGCCGCAAAATTCGTTCATAAACTTAAGAGTTATTGTCGATAATATGAAAGTAGTCGTTTAAATTAAATTTAAATTAAATTTCATGCAAAATATAATAAAAAAATAAATTTGACTTTTACTAACATAGCATAGAATTGGAAGATATTACTCTCACTTTTAACCAAATTGGTTTCAATTTGATATTCTGGCTTCGCATTGTGTATCGCATATTGCTACCGAAAATACTTAATTTTGGTCCACTTTAGGGTAGCCTCCATCTAACGGTTCCCCCTAATTTCGGTTCTAATTTCGGGGAAATTGCCTGTAATTTAGTGTTTTGAATTCTCTGTGGGTGTGAAATATTCATACCAAAAATTAATAATTTTGACTAAAATTTACGGGTAGACTTCATATAAACGGACCTGCATTATTCGATATTTTGGGGATTTTTACCACATTTTTTACTCAAATATATATTTTAAAATTAATTGAGGTAAGTCATAGTTGTAATGCCCATAATACATAAACCAAAGATTTATTGTTATTTTGATATTAAAAACTTCTACGAATTAAAATATTTAATTTTTTCTTATGTTTTACGTGTTCAAAAATAATTTGACTAATTACTTTTTTAAAAAATTGTATCCCCATTTTCGATCCACCCTATTGAATTTATAGTTTATTCTTACAGAATCGCAATCAGCGTCCCGAAACCAATATATGTGATGTTTATTTCATAAATCCACTGCTCTAATTATGGCCAAAAATGGGATCTCTGGCTTATAGTGCGTTTGAGCGAACCGCGCCGAACTTTGTATATCCTACACTATAAGTATAGTTACGATTAATGTTAAAGCCCGCGTGTAACTATACTACAGCGAAAGAGATTCGAAATTATAGCTAAAACCTCCGATATAATAAACCACTAAGTAAAGTAGTAAAGTCGGACAGGGCCGACTATATGATACCCTTCACCACTTTGGGTATATTCAACAGGTGAATCCTAACAGACATCGCATTTTTAAAGGACCAGTAAAATAAAATTGGATCCATAAGCATGCAATTCTGCTACCGATACTAAATTATATCTAAATCTGAACGGATCATAAATGCGACCTGTACTTTGTTCACAAAAATACATGGACGGACGGACAGACGGATATGCGTAAATCGACTCAGAATGTGATTCTATGCATATTCCCAAAAGGAACCATGTGTCTATCTCGTTTGGTTTTGCCTGTCACAAACATATGTAAGTAAGTGAACCCATGCAAACCTATTTGCCGAGATTTTACCCATTTTTTATGTCAAATTTCTTAATGCGATTGTTGTAAAACTCAACGCACAAGCAATACTACATGTTATCAACTTTAATTGGTAATAGTTCCCTCAAACCCCTAAAAAGTTTACCGATGATGATAACCCTTGGTAGGTTGGAAAACATGTTTAGAATATTTAAAGAAAAACGCAATTAAGAGGCCAAAAGCATATAAGGCTATATCTGAAATGATACCAGTATTGATTACCTCCGGTAGGAATACATCACCTATTAGTTCTGAATCTAGATAACCTCAGAAAGAAGTATTAATACAATTATTGAACGGAAATGCAACATCGTCTAAGAATTTGAATATTTTTCTTAGGAAGATTTGTTACCAAATACAAAACACTAAATTACGGCGAATTCAGCTGAAACCCGTATTCCTAAATTCCAAAAGAGCTACTCAAAATTTGAATGAATATTGATAATTTTTGGCGGGAAGATTTGCTACCCAATAATAACCCAACATACTAAATTACAGCCAATTGTATTGAAAAACTTGTCCAAATTCTTTATATCCGGATATTTGAGGTTTAATGTAATAATTTTTAGTAAAAAGATTCCTAACAATCCCAAATACCAACTTACAACCATTTTGGTTAAAAAATATGCCGAAAATTTGGAGGTACATTCATATGTGGGCTACCCATTTGAAGTGGAGACATTTGCAAATTACAGCGAATTCGGTTGTAAACTTAGTTCAAACTCCCAAAATACCGAAATTTGGGCGATACCCTTATATGGAGGCTATTCCTAAACGTGGACCATTTTCGAAATGACCTATCTGGAGACAAAAGACAACTCAATGCAAAATGTTGGCGATCTTTCTCAATTCGTTTAGAGGCTAGAGTGATTACAAAAAAAAAAAAAAAAATACAGACGAACATAGTTCATGTTTTTGAAGATCCTGGAAGTGTTTCCCAAACAGGTTGGATGTAATTTGCATTTTGGTTTCTCAGAATTTTCAGCTTTGATATTTTTGGGGACATAGAACGATCTTTATGACATTCTAGGCTAATTTGTAATTTTTACGAATTTGGACTCTGTCACCAGGTTTCAGTGAGATTTTATAGATACAAATCAGCCACGATGGGCTTCGTTTGAGCCGAGATTTGAAAAGAACATAGTTCATTAAAAATTCTGTCTCTGTCCAAAAGTCTACAGTTTGAGATTGAACAGCGACTATATGGAAATCGATTGAAGTATTGAATGTTTTTACGATAACAACTAAACAGATCGATCAATATTGATATTTTTGGTAAGAATATTTACTACTCAATAAGAATCCAAAATATCAAATTAGAGCTTTACATGGGAGCTACACAAAAACGTAGAGCGACAATTTTCAATACCAACATCCTAGGAATTAGAAAAACTATTTTTCGTTACCAAAACTGTAAATAATCAGAAATATCGATATTAGGCCATTCTTGCAAATAAAAATGAAATTATAATGAATGGAGATCTTAAAAATATATAAAAAAATATTTTTTTAAATGCTCTGAGAATTAAAAAAATCGCGTAATTCTCACATAACTTACTTGCGACAATCTAGAAGTATTGTGTCGTCAAGAACAAACGATGTGAACTACTAAAATGACCAAAAAAATAAATATCTTACTTTTAGACATATTTTCGATGACCCCATTATGTTAAACCATTTTACAAATAAACCCTTCGTTTAACTTCGTTCTAAAATATTTCCAACATTCTTTTCCTTACCTTCTTCTGTATAAAAGCTTTTCCCCACAAATAACTTTATAAACACTACAATTTTCATTAGTGTCGATGTACAATAATTTTTAGTGGTATATTCAAGTACCAAAGCCAAATACTAGTCAGTTTAATACCAACAAATCCACATAGAAAAATATTTTGCCATAAAGTTATTATCGAATCACCAAACAAAAGCACCGAACCAAATCTGGGCGAAAAAATAAAAACAACAACAATATCACCTTTATACCAAAATGGATAAAAATTTGCCATGGCGGAAAATGGAACACAATGGGATGGAAGTTGACAAATGTTGAAACAATAATTTATTTACCTCCACCATAATGTGTTGTATATATTGAATGGTTTGCAATATCTTGAAATATTCATCCGAGACCCCGTATATATATAATTTTATGTCGATTTAGTTATGCCAGTCTGTCTGTTAAATATCCAAATAGCTCGCAATATGGAAGATAGAACTTCGAAATTTTGCATATACATTACAACTATTTCTATAATTCTTAATACTTGGTGGATAAAGAACTTCTTCACAGAACATTTTTATCATCGATCAACCCAAAAGCCGCAATTTGACATTCTGGATTTTTTAAAGGTACAAAACTTTTCGTGGTTAAAAAACATCGATATGTTGAAAGGCTTAGAATTTTCTTCAGAGGATTGAAAACCCTTCCGATCTTGAATCAATGTTTGTTCCTAATTTCCATCAACGCCGATTTGTTATTTTTGAAGATCAAAAACCAAAAAACAATTGGCTATTCTCAAAAGTAAACAAATATTTCAAATTTATAATAAATAAATACTCAGCTTTTTATATCACCTGTTCCTCTTCCTTTTTAATGCAGCTATCCCATTGTGTCCTATAAATGCCAACATTCATATCCAGCAACCTTAAGCCAGCATCAAACCATCCATCCATATTCATACACACTCTGATACCAAAACATTCGCAAACGCACACAAGCATCCGATACTAACAATCATCACCGAGAATAGACAGAGCGAAAGGGAGATACACTCTGTGATTCTGTGTGTGTGTGGTGAAATCATGAAATCAAAAGTTTTAATATAAGATTGCAAAGTATATTAGGTAGCAAAATTTTTACGAGCTCATTATGGGCCATTTCGGCGATTGTTGTGATCCTTTTATGCGCTTTCGAATGACTTTAAATGGTTATGATGCTATTCTGTCTGTCGCCACTGAAACGCCCCGGTGCACGTTAGTCGTCGTGTCGGTGGCACAAACATCATCCCCTGGCGCATTTGCCCTTGTCTAACACAAGTAAGCAAAGAAAGCCACAGTGAATGACTGCTAGCAGGATGGCCAGCTTTTGTCGATGGTAGTCTGTTTGTTTGTGTGTGTGTGTATCTGCGTACTTTGTATAGTAGTTGTGAATTGTGGTAGCAGTAGCAGTGAATTTTGCTACAAGTGTATATTTTAAGTTCTTTATAGTTTGTTGTTCTTTTCATTCACATTCCACGTCTTCTTACAACACAAGACGAGATATTCTTTGGAACCGAAAATTTGTCGGTGTTACTTAGTTAATTGAAAGGTATGCTGCAATTGAGGTTTGACATGTTAAACAATTATTAGCGAAGTAAATTACACTTGACTACATTATTTGAAGTTAAGTGTTTTGTTTTTCAAATAATACCTTGCTTTGGACTTCAAAATATGAGGGTCTTCAAATGTGTTGTTTTAAAGGTCAATGTTCTCTTTGAAGACAATTTCGATACTTACATTCTAAAGGGTATTTGACGAAGGTCGTTTCAAACAGCTTACTCTAAAAATTGTAGAATTTAAAAATAAAGGAATACTTTGTTTTTTTAAGAAATTGGAACTATGAGAATTTTTTCTATGAAAATGAGTATTGATGTATTTTTAGTCCTGTTGATTGAAATCGGATGTTCATGAAAATCATTCAAACTTTGTTGCCGAAAACAGCCATTACTACATCTTAGTCGCAAATTTATCCTTATCAAAATTCCTTCGTATTAAAAGTAGTACTTACATTTTCTGCACTCTCTATGAGCTTCAGTATACACAAAATCGAAAATACCATTATATCTTTGGGGCTGTTTTAATTTTTCTGAGTGGAAAATTATCCATCAATATATAATACACTTAGGCAAGCATTTTTCCAATCCTCGAAACATTTCTGAGCCGCGTTTTTTGGTGTAGCCAACAGCTGATTAGATATTTCTTTAAACTCCTCCATCGTAACAAACCGTTTTCTTTTCGACGGTGTCCCCAGTTTTGGAAAAGGTAAAAATCAGCAAGGTCCGCTGAATATGTTGGTTAAAAAAAAAATTATGCACATGCATCGATGTATGAGCCTATGTGTTATCCTGGTGCAACGTTCATATTTGGCTATTCTACAATTCTGTGGATTGATGTATTGGTTCGCATAAACGGCACATACCTTCAAGGTAGTATTCATTAGGACGAAGGTACGTCGGCAAATTGCAGTGCGGAAAGCCTACACATTAGAGCAAACATTACGTGTTTTCAACTAGATCAGACCCTGTGTACTCGGATATGATTTTATTATAACCATTATCACACTAAAGGACAAAATTTTTGCGGTAGAATCGGGAATTATCTCCGCAGAAAGTGTATTCGGCAACGAAATAATATACTAATATAATATAGATGCTAGTCCTTCTGCCGAAGATAGAAACAGGTTTCAATCTAAAAATGATAGACTGGATATATAAGAGTGTTTTTAGACAAATGTTAACATACTATAATGTAGCAACTGACAAACTTGTAATATAAAAGCAGTACAGAAAGTCCAGAGAACACATAGCCAAGATATATGTGGGGCAATGCAGACAATACAAGAAATATAGCTTTGGAGATTATATTTTTTATACAACCAATTGATATTCAAATAAGATTTGAAGCTGCCGTCGGAGCTTTAAAACATAAAACAACGAGAACAGGCTACAATTGAATACTCAATCAGCACGTTGGAGTCAAACTGAATACCTGAAATCAGAGTAGTCACATCACTTCCGCCTAGCAGGAAGGACGGGACTGGTACTTTTTATTAAAGAAGCGGTCCTACAAGCATAGGTTCGAGCTGTGATGTAGTGTCAAGGTGATTTTGGCGGAATTACGGATATACTTAATGAATTTCATTGGCCGCAATACTCGAAGTTATTGATGATTGACAGACTTGAGTTCTTGTATTAATTCAGTACCCAATTCATTTGCATTTTAATATTCCTTCAAACGAAAAGGCATTGGCGAACTTGGGTTTCTTCAACACAATGGGCTATAGCTATAAAATATTCTGTTGGTTTTGAACATACTTCAACAGCTAGATTTTTTCCACCAATTTTTGTAGTGTAGTCCTATAAGGTACTTTATACAGACCCAACATTGTTCACCATTTTTATACCCTTAGTCATATGGCTAATCAGGGTATTTAAACTTTTCAACGACAAAAAATCTGCCTCTTTAGACCCACGTGTGTCTGGCTGGTGAGCATGATAACTCTCTCGAGAGAGTAACCGATTTCATCCAAACCTTTTACATTGTAACATTTCTTCCAAACTTGAAAAATGTACGTTTATATTGAATATTGGTACACTCCTTTTAGTACCTGCAAAATTCATTCGCAATTTTCACATTGTTATATTTTCTTTAACCTAGATGAAAGTCGTTTTAGCGGGAGTGACTCTGATATTTATAAGTCCAATTTTAAGCTAATGGAATACCCAATTTTTTGTAGTATTATTTTTTTCCAGCTAGATGTAGGGTCTAATCGGTTCACTCCTATTTTTATTCATTTAACGTGAATATGGAACACATATTTTATTCGTATTCCGATGTTCGCTGGAAATTTGAACATTTTTCGCGGTAATTCCTGAGTCAAGAAATATGGGAAATCCTTAGATCAACCACGACGGGCATTTCCATGGAATATACCTAAAAATGGACCGATATTTATAATTCTTAATATGAAGATTTTCCACCCAATGAGAATAGGAAACCAGCGAAGAAAGTAGAAAAGTTGGAAGGGACCGACTATTACTATACTATAAGACTTTTATTGTAACAGACGTAGTATTTTTGAAGGACCACGGCAACGGACGAAATGAAATATGTAATTTGTCTGAATCAGACAAACTTTTGAAGTTTTATGCGCCATTTACATAAATCCGAATGAAAATTAATGTAGGAGATATATCTAAATCTGAAACCATTTAAGCGAAACCTTAGGTACCACCTCAATGTGTTCAGTGCGCTTTGCAAAATGTTGTCTCAATCAAACAAATCTAGGCAGATCGGTTGACCATTTACATGAAATCGGATGATATATAAATTATTAACCAATTTCAAAACAACTTAACAAAGGTCAATCTGTGCAAAATTTTATCTCACTAGGGCAGATCTAGGCAGTTTGGCGCATCAGTTAAATAAAATCGGACCAAAGTGTATACGGTAGCTATATCTTAATCTGAAACGATTTCAACAAAACTTCACATACGCCAATCTGTACTTAATTCAGTACGCTGTACAAAATTTTGTCTCAATCGAACAAATTTTTGGCAATTTGATGAACCGTTTACATAAACTCTGACGAAATTATATATGGGAGCTATATCTAAATCTGAATCGTACATAAATCTCTACTTAATTCAGGGTGCTATATCTAACTCTGAACCGATTTTCACGAAATTTAACACACATCGTTCTAGGCTTAATTTGGAATGCTAAGCCGAATTTCGTGGAAATCGAAGGATATATAGGGACTTTGGTGCACTATTTACCCAAAATCGGACGAAAATATATATGGAAGCTATATCTAAATCTTAACCGATTTTCACGAAATTTAACACACATCGTTCTAGACTCAATTCAGTGCGCTGTGCCAAATTTCGTGCAAATCGATAGATATATAGGGACTTTGGTACACCATTTACATTAAATGGGAGCTTTATCTAAATCCGAACCGATTTTTCCCAATTTCAATAGGGTTCGTCCTTGGGCCAAATAAGTGAACTGTGCCAAATTTCATCCAAATCGGATGCAAAATTTTATCTCACTAGGGCAGATCTAGGCAGTTTGGCGCATCAGTTAAATAAAATCGGACCAAAGTGTATACGGTAGCTATATCTTAATCTGAAACGATTTCAACAAAACTTCACATACGCCAATCTGTACTTAATTCAGTACGCTGTACAAAATTTTGTCTCAATCGAACAAATTTTTGGCAATTTGATGAACCGTTTACATAAACTCTGACGAAATTATATATGGGAGCTATATCTAAATCTGAATCGTACATAAATCTCTACTTAATTCAGGGCACTGTGTAATTTTTTTCAATCCCATATATCAGATATGGGAGCTATATCTAAATCTGAACGTATTGTAATCAAACAATAGTTGATTTCACAAAAATATAACCTTAAAACCAGTAAGGAAAATGGTAAAGTCGGACGGGGCCGACTATATGATACCCTTCACCACTTTGGGTATATTCAACAGATGGGATCCTAACAGACGTCGCATTTTGAAGGACCATTAAAATGAAATTAAACATGTCATTCTGCAAACCTATACTAAATTTTGGTCAGATATAAGGTTGCTTCTTACAATGGGACAAAATTAAATAAATACATTTTAAGCAAAATATCGAAATCGAAACCGATTTCATCGAAACTTTTCACATGTTCTGCAACATTTTGAGTTCTTCATTTACTTATAAATCCAAATTTCGTGCAAATGGAAGGATATATAGGGACTTTGGTGCACCATTTACACAAAAACTGACGAAAATATATATGGGAGCTATATCTAAATCTGAACCGATTTTCACGAAATTTACAACACATCTTTCTAGACTTAATCCAGTACGCTATGTCAAATTTCGTGCAAATCGAAGGATATATAGGGACTTTGGTACACCATTTAAATTACATTAGGCGAATATATATATATATATATATATATGGGAGCTATATCTAAAACTGAACCGATTTTCACGAATATTAGAACACTCCATTCTAGACTCAATTCAGTATGCTATGACAAATGTTGTGCAAATCGAAAGTTATATAGGGACTTTGGTACACCATTTACATTAAATCGGTCGAACATATATATGGGAGCTATATCTAAATCCGAATTTCACGAAATTTAACACACATCTTTCTAGACTTAATTCTGTACACTGTGCCAAATTTCGTGCAAATCGAAGGATATATTTAACTAAACTCGGACGAAAATATATATGGGTGCTATATCTAACTCTGAACCGATTTTCACGAAATTTAACACACATCGTTCTAGGCTTAATTTGGAATGCTAAGCCGAATTTCGTGGAAATCGAAGGATATATAGGGACTTTGGTGCACTATTTACCCAAAATCGGACGAAAATATATATGGAAGCTATATCTAAATCTTAACCGATTTTCACGAAATTTAACACACATCGTTCTAGACTCAATTCAGTGCGCTGTGCCAAATTTCGTGCAAATCGAAAGATATATAGGGACTTTGGTACACCATTTACATTAAATGGGAGCTTTATCTAAATCCGAACCGATTTTTCCCAATTTCAATAGGGTTCGTCCTTGGGCCAAATAAGTGAACTGTGCCAAATTTCATCCAAATCGGATCACAAATGCGACCAGTACTTTGTTAACAAAAATACATGGACGGACGGACGGACATGCATAAATCGACTTAAAAAGTGATTCTATGTATATTCTCACAAGTAACCCTGTGTCTATCTCGTTTCCTTTTGCCTGTTACAAACATATGCACAAAGACATAATACTCTGTACCTCAGTTTGGTGAAGGGTATAAATATTTCGGTCTGTATACTCTTTAGGATTAACTATAAATTTGATATAGATTTTTGGAATCAATATAATTATAGAGCTTTTGTCTGTCCGATTATGAACAGATCAAAGCCACAAATGATAGATGGATTTTTAAATATTTATGTTACTACTACATTCATAAAATAAGAACGTTTAACACAAAAATTATACGCACAAAACTCTTTCTGGAAAATATCTGTAGTTATAATAAATTCGCTTATTTACAATAAATTCGACTACATATATGTATAATGTGATTGAAATGGTAAATTACGGTCGACTTAGTCTCCATATAATTTTTCAAAATCTTTCATCATCTCTTACAAAACTTTAGCCCTTTGTATTCGTACTGAAGATGGAGGGAAGTGAGACTGCTTTTCAACCAACCAGTATTGCTGTTGTTAATGAAACTCTTTGCCAAACAGCAGCGGCCTTTGTGTGAGAGAAATTTGTCTTGCTGTGGGATATGTCGTGTTCGTCGTCATATTTTTCTTCTTCTTTAGCTTTGTCACCAAGGATACAAAAACCGAGCCATAATACATACTCGTGTGAGAATGTACTGGCAAAACTTGCAACAATTTGAAATACAAATACAAAAGAACTAAAACTTGTACATATTTTCAAAATTCATTTCTTCTTTCTTCGTGGTATGATTTTTTCTTTTGTGATGCGTTTCATTGAAATAAAGTTTACATTTTTGTGGTGAGCGTTCTTCTCTTCCTATGCTTCGACTTCTTTTATTCCTTCTCATTATTGTTCATCTGACTTAAGGATGTTGTTGATATTTGTGCATTTCTTTATTTGTTCTTGGAGTTCATATGTGTGCTTGACAAAGCTGTTTGGATTTGTTGTTAGGGTGGGAGATCCCAAAGTAAATTTTAGTAATTTTTATAGCGTCAATTGTCGTCGGAAAACACTTGCGGCAGCAAAGTTTTCAGTTTGTTTAGTTGATGGTTTATTATTTGTTCTAAGTCGGAAGTTACTTCATTAAAAATGGGCTAAGTTTGACAAATAGATGCGCATAGTAAATAATTTATTTGCCATTGTTGTGGGATTATTTTATTTGAAAAAAGAGGATTTTTATTTTGGATGCCAAAAAAAAATTAAATTGCATGACTAATAGAAAATTGTTTAATAGCATTTAGTGAATGTTCATTGTTATTGCAGTTAGTTATTATTATATATTTATATATAGTGTTTTTTACCACGAGATGTAATTTACGAATTGGAAATAGGCGTTCCAAGTTCTAGTTGGCAAAAAATTTACAATGTGTTGTCTATGTTTTACCATAGCCCTCAAACAAAGGTATCAATCGACCTGGCGGGTGTATGAAAATTTCACCCGGTGATACTTAAAGATGTTTATACGTTAAAAAAACGTTATAATTTTTTTGAAAATATGTAATGCCTTTAATACAGCTTGTTTTTAAATTCATATATATATATATATATATATATATATGGAAACACGGAGTAATATTCCATTTATTAATTATATAGTCTGATCAAAAATAGGTTTATCTATTCAAAAATCCATGATTGGTTTTTCATTGTTTTATCCACGCCAAACCAAATTTTAAATTTAACTAAACCATTTAGTTAAATTCCAGTCAAACCGATTGGAAGACACTAAGGAAACTAGGCTAATATTCGAACTTGTGCCCAACATTTTTGTAAAAATATAATCACATCTTTAAATAGGGCTGCATTTCAACAGCGAAGCTTATCCTTTGCTCAGACAACTTTCACCAACCCAAATTTCGTGGTGTTTAGCCATAAATTGTGATCCCTAAAGCACTAGAAAAATAGAGCAAAGAATCCAAATTGGGCTATTCCACAATATTCAAAAGAATTTGGTATCGTCCACGCAAAGTTTGCGCAAGGATCTTGGTCCACATTCTAACAAGATAAATCTGTCGCAGGATTTAGAGGCGATAGATCGTCTGAAGTAGACCAAGACGATAGGTGATTTGAACAGAATTGAAGTATAAGTTAGAGAAACATGTGTTACCTCAAGAATTTATCCGATTGGCTTTTTGTTCGTGTTATTTGGCTCATATATATTTTTAAAATCCCATTAAGTGAGGTTAGACTAGTTTTACGCTATAGTAGATCAGTATTTAACATTAAATTATTTACACCTAAAAAATAATTTATATATATATAGGAGGGGCTGGCATCGGCATCGGGGCACAGTTAGATATGAATATCTCAATGAACATCGCTTGATCATTGATCCATATGTACCAATATCAAAATAAATAACTGTTTGAAATGTCTAGCTAATAAACTTATTTAGATGCACAATTTGTTGTATTTTTACAGATGTTTTTGTGATGTTTTTATTCCATTTCGTAAGTTTTTCTTGCATAAAACTTTTCAAAGTTCAAGTTAGTATTATTAAAAAGTAGTTAATTACAATGTATTTTCTTATAAAAAAATATAATGTTTTAGAAGATTGATAGAAAAAATTATTCGGCATTTAAAAGTTGGGCACATTCGGCCATATACAGATAGTGCAATATTATTTCCTTAAAATGTTTTTGAGTTTGTCTTAAAAAATATTCATTTAAAATGGTTCAAAATTACACACATAAGACCAATGTGCTTGTATTGACGAAAATGCGATAGGAAAAAAGCTATTTCTGATGGTGTGTGTGGCCTTGAGAAGTCAACGTCCGCCGCTAGAAAATATAGCCTTAAAAGTCAAACATGTTAAAACAAGGAGGATCTGAATTTAAACCAGACTGATAGCGGCGATAATTATCAGGCTATGGCTATCGTGTCGAATGTGTCCCATCAAATGCCGAAGGAATATATATGTTTTTGGTACTAATTTTTATAATTAAGTATCAGACGACTATAGCCAGCCATAAAGTTTTTATATTTGTTGAATAAGTACTAAGATATAGATCTCTAAAAAAAGTGCCGAATGTGCCCCTATATTGGCCTACGTTTCAGGGTAGCCCCCATATAACGGTACTCCCCAATATTGGATATTTCGGCGACCTCAATGCACAGCACAGCTTCACAGTAATATTCATCCAAAGGCGTAAATTTTGTGGCATCAAATTTCTAAAATAAACCATAGTAAATGTTTATATCTGATGGATTTTCGCAATCCATTAGTCTTGTTACGTCGTCTTCGAAAATATCGCGCATTTAATTTTGTTTTCTATAAATCATTTCCATCTTAATGAAGAACCCGACAAGGATTTTATGTTTTTGCTTTCTCGATTTCAAACTTTGTGATGCACTATTGCCGTCGCTTAATAAATCGGCTATATTACCTGCATTTTTTGAGATTTTTTACTTTCAATTTTAAGCAGACATAGCTTAATTAGTTCAATTTGAATTAAGGGGACCCCACCCATTCTCGGTTTCAAACAATTTAATTTTTTATTTTGATTAAATTTGAACCAACACTAATTCAAGAATGTCCCTATAAATTTTCAAATGAAAATCTCAACAATTTTTGAAGGGCTTCTCAAACTTTAAAGAGGGCTTCTCAAACTTTAAACGCGTTTTTCTCCAAACATCGTTTGATTTCAAATTTCAAATTTTGGGACGTTTTTCTGTGAGTGTATAGTTATCGTATGAACTAGGATAAAGCCAATCGGTGAAGATCTTCCTTATTTTTTAACTTAGTTTGTGGTCAAAAAATAGGTGATTTTTCAAAAAAATTTTTTTTTTCAAAGTTCCGCCATTTTTTAATTGTTGTGCGAAGTCAATAGTCCTAGTTCATACGAATTTTCGGATTCGGATGTTCCAGTGAGGAGTTATCATGCCCGCCATCAAAAATAAGGACATTTCTTTGATAACAAAAACAACAACAATACAACCAGAAAAAATTTTTGTAAATTATTTTTCTCCTTTTTAAATCTTCAAATATATATGTGCAAAGTTACAAACCTTAATATGCATTGGTATTCATTTACCAGCCCATTTAAAATCTTAAATAAAACATGGATTTTTTTAACTGAGAATGGGATGATTTATACAAAAAATTGTGCATGGTTCTTAATGGAACGTAATGAAATTTATATAGGTCGATGTATTTTTTAATGTATACAACGAACCAAGTGTATGTGCTATGGAAAAGTATACACAAGAAACCATTATTTTTACAAATGAAAATTTTCGGTGAAATTCTACTAAAATTAAAGAAAAACTACAATATTTAGATTCTAGTTGTAATTTAATTTATTTCACATTTTTCAACAAAGTCATTGATATTAACACAATACAACAATTATTTAAAATCCTCTTAAACCTAACATAAACTTACATTATAACTACTCCAAAAATAAATAATTTTTTAAAGGAATATTTAAAATTTTAACACGGTTAAAACGGTGTATCTCTGTAAAATAAGGCTATCTTTCAAAATAATATCGATAGTGTGATGACATTTGTATGTGCTTTCGAATCAAGTTAGAAGATGGGCTATAACGAACTACCTTTACTTATAACGTAATTATCTGTTATATTATCTTTATACATCATGACATCGATTGGCATATATAATAAAAATAGTCAAACAGTATCTATTAACATTTTTTCTTTAAATTTGTTGTTGAGCATTTAAATGTATGAATCGACAAGCAGCTACAAAATAATGAATGCTTCAACATTTTTTGGTCACATCTTATACTCATGTTGATTTTATAATTAAAATTGTTTAGTATTACATTTAAATAATGTGGTATTCTCTCACGGATTTTTCAGCAAAAAGTCAATAAGTTTTAACTTGATATCATATCCAAACATAAATACTTCATTGTATTCTAAATTAAAAAATGTGGAATTTCTATATTTTAAAAATTATACCCACTAAATTTAAGTCAACGTTGTACATTCTGTTGTAAACTTGTTGACAATTTGTTTGATTTTTTATCAAAAACATATTGAGTGTTTTTTTACTAAAATTTGTTTCATTGACAACTTACAAAGGGTAACGACAAATGCAAGTTGTCATAGATTTTCAGTTTATAATAATTTGTCACTTTTAAAAAAATCGTATATTTATTTATTTCAGTTAGGCATTTGTTTATCGGGATATGTGTTCACTTCTTTTATATTTAATTAAGCAAGTTTAATCCCTGTTTTTGTTGTTTTAAAAATTAAAAAAAAAAATTATTTTATAAAAATCTGCTCACATGCCAACGCATTTTTTGTTTCAAATCTTGATAACCACTTGTTTTCTCCATAACTGAAAGTACCACAATAATTAAACTTTATTTCATAAAACCATAATTTATTTTAAATTTTATCTCACTTCAACGCTATATTAAATATTATTGTCTTCAACTTAAATCAATACCAATCAGATTGACCGCAGAATATACCATAAAAGCATAACATTTTATTTTTTTGTAAACAAATAATACAAACGCCACGAATAACAAAAAAACATGATGAATATGACCAGAAAAAAAAAACAAGAAATTTGAAATGATGTTATATTTTATGGTCATATAATAAGAAAAACCAACAAAACAGTCGCACAAAAAAAAAACGAACGAAATGCAAAAAAGAAGAAAATTCAAACAATAAACAGAGAAAATTTTCATTCAGCCGACACACAACAAACAACATCGGAAAAATGTCTTGCTTTTTTGCAAACTCACATTAAAATGAGAGATTACCACAAAAGGGAACACATACGCAGCAGTAGCAGTGCCAGTATCGCACAATTCAAAGCAACAACAAAAAGAACGATGAAAATCTCATTCAACTATATATGCAGAGTTAGAGCAATCAAACACGCACACACACTCACTTCTATGAAGGAAAAAAGGCATGCATTTGGCCTATAAGAAAATTTCGCCGCCCTAACCACCATGATGAATTTTCCTCATCTGAGAAATTAAATGGAAATATAGCAACACAACACACCGCTCCACACCACACACAACTCAAACACACATGCTGGCATAACAACCACCGCACACTAATACATCACTTAACACTCACTCTATAATGGGTTTGAGTGAAATATATCGGAGCAAACAAATCAAATGAATGTGTATGGCGGTTCGGTTGGCTGCTTGGAGTGCATATAATGATGTATTACCGAATTGAGTATTTATTTCAAATTATGGCAAGAGTATCAAACATGTTTGATGGTGTTCACTGGCCGCCGAGTTTGTATGGGAGTGGGGCTCTTTTGGATGAACCTTGGTGTTCATTTTCTTGTGTTGTGTTATGTTTTGAGTGGATTTGCCTGTGTTGTGTTATGGCATGGGGAGGTTCCAATCTCGGGCTGTGTTGTCTCTTTGGCTCACACTGTTGGGGTTCATTCCAATAAGCCCCATGAACTCTCGCTCGCTCTCACCCAATTTTGTTATTCGATTTTTAGGGGCCTTTTGTTGTATGGTTTTTATGATGTTTGCTTTAGTGTTCGCCTAATACGTGCCACATTTAAATCATTTTTATAGCTAACAAAAATCTATGAAATGAAATTTATTGTAAAAAAAATAAAATTAAATAATTCATATAATAATCGATTGATTCCGTCCTTGGTGTTAAACAAACATGCCGTCGCTAAAACAAGTGTTGAGTTGATGGGGAGTGCAAATAAAAATTAGAAATGTTTGTGAATTATTTTTTTAAAGTTATTATCTAATTAAAAGCTGCTAATGTGTTTCGTGTGTGTGTCTGTGTTCAGAGCATATTTTAAGAGTTTTCCAAGCGTAGAAAAAAGTGTTTTGGCTCTTTGATTTTGAGGAGCCGTAAATGAAAAACAAGTTCGTTGTTTGAATGTTTTGCGCTCAGTTTTTAAGCTTTGTTCTGAAATTGTTTGATGCTCTTTTGTGATTTGCTGCTCGCTCTTTGCTGAGCATAAAACCATTTTTGTGTAAAAGGGGAGCTCTTTGGTTTGCATTGCAAAGCCTGCTAAAGTGGGGGGTGTTTTTAGGGCTGGTGTTCCTCTTTCTGCTGCTACTGCAGCACTACCTACTACTGATATACGCGTATGGACTACTGGGTAAAACTCTGGTTGTGCGCTATCGCAATCATTGTCATCATCAACTAAAGAGGTCTGAGCACCAAGCTCAGAGCACAACACCATCCATCCAACCAGCCAGCCATCCAGCCAACAAACACACACTCAACAACCGTAGGCAGAGAGCCAAACCGAACCAAACGAACAACCACACAAAACAACCATCCATCCAGCCAGCCAGAGCAATACGTCGTCCGCTACAACAACCAACAACACAACATTCTTCAGTCATAACACAACCAACAGTAAAACGTTGGATTATTCGTTCGATGGCAACGGTTTGGTTAACAGGCGCGCGCTTTCTTTTATTACAAAATTTTATCGCCAATTATTTTATGGTTATTTGAACAATTCTGGGGCGCTAAACTCGACGTCAAAACAAAAGTGTTAAGAACCCAAAAACAACAAAAAAAGAAAATACTAAAATCTAAAACAATCTCATTTTTTGGAAAATAATGCCGTCGTCATTTTAACATAACTACTACCCGTTTCCCCCCAAAAAATTTGATAAGACTAATAAAGAACCAACAACTAGTGGCTCGTTCGCTCGTGTGCGCCGCTCCACTCATAATCAGTGAGTTTTTCCGCCCGTCCTAACGTCTTTTGGTTACTTCGTCGTTGTCAGTGTCGTGGATACAGCAGAGCTTTGTGCTGCTGACGTTGTCGTCGTCGCCGTAGTCGTTCGCTGCCTGTTCATGTTGGGCGATATCATCATCACCCAAATGCACCGCGCACTTGAAAGAAAATCTTTATGATTATTTTGGACATTCAGTCAGTTTGTCTACGACGGTCGTAATGAGAATACATCACTTAATCAGCAATAGCAACAACAAAAATACAAAGACAACTTGTATCACAAATACAAGTCGTATTCCTATTACCAACAACACTACAACTATAACAAAATAATAATAATAATACTAATAACAATAAAAACAAATAATAATCGTAAAAATATACAATAAAAGTAATTATTATTATTGTTATGATTACAACAACTAAACACCAAATAAAATTCAACAAAAACGAAAGAAGCGGCTAAAGTAACAACAAAATAGAAACAGCAACACACTATTGTTATTATAATGATAATGTTTATTGTTGCTACAACAAGTGACACAAAAATAATAAATTTCAAATTTCAATAAATTATTTTGTTCAGTTTTTGTTTTTCTAATATTTTAAAAAGAGAAGCCAAGCAGCAACAACAAAAAATACAAATAAACAGAAAATGTGAAATAAATAAAACAGTAATTTTTAAATAAATTAAAAAAATTAAAAATAAAAATAATAAAGTGCAAATTTAAACTGGAATTAAAGTATACGATTTTTTGAAAAAAAAATAAAATACAAATATTTAAGACACATATTTAAAAAAATACAAAATATTTAAGACAACAATTTTAACAATAATTATTTATAAAAAAAATAAAAATTAAGACACCCTACAAGATAACAGTGCAATACAAAAAAAGTTATTTATAAAAAAATAATAATAATAAAAATAAATAAACAAACTTCAAAAATATACAAAACTTCCTTACAAACCATCTCGACACATTTTAAACCGCCAAAATTCTTACCGCCAACAGTATGAATTCATATTTTGAACAAGCTTCTGGCTTTTATGGCCATCCACATCAGGCCACTGGCATGTCCATGGGCACCGCTGGCCATCATGATCAGTCAGCCACCGCCGCAGCAGCTGCCTACAGAGGTTTCCCCCTATCGCTGGGCATGACCCCCTACACAAATCATCATCTGCAGCGTTCGACCCAGGATTCCCCCTATGATGCCAGTATTACCGCCGCCTGTAATAAAATCTACGGTGATGGCAATGCCTACAAACAGGATTGCCTCAACATCAAATCGGATACAATTAACGGCTATAAAGATATATGGAATACAACAGCGAATGGGGGCGGAGCTGGTGGCGGCGGCGGTACTGGTGGTGGTGGTGGCGGTTCAGCCAATTCGGCAAATGGTGCAAATAACACGGCTAACGGGGGACAAAATGCAGCAGGCGGTGGTGGTGGAGCCGGTGGCGGTAATGGTGGTATGCCGGTTAGACCCTCGGCATGTACACCGGATTCACGAGTTGGTGGCTACTTGGACACATCGGGCGGTAGTCCGGTTAGCCATCGTGGCGGTAGTGCCGGTGTTGTCGGCGGTGCCGGTACCGGTGTTGGCCAAAGCGGTCAGAGTGGTAATGTGGGTGGTGCTGGCGGTGTAGGTGGGGCAACGGCTTGGAATGCGAATTGTACAATTTCAGGAGCCGCCGCCGCACAAACAGCAAGTAGTTTACACCAGGCCAGCAATCACACATTCTATCCCTGGATGGCTATCGCAGGTGAGTTTTTTGAAAATGTTTATATTAATATACTTAATACTTAAAAAAGTGGGTTAGAATTAATTTTGAACATAAATACAAAGTGAGAAAAGCCAGGAAATATGGAGATTTGTATAGAATTTTTAGGTGTATTGAAGAAAATAGACCTGTGGGTCAATATTTTAAATTATTGAAAATTATTGAAAAATATGAAGAAAAATTTCCTTTGAATTTATAAATCGATTGACAACTTAGTTATCATGCAGATAAACGAACGGATTAAATTGAAATGGTCTTTAAAATTAAATCCGATATTTCAAATGGGGATTTGTATAGTAGATTTTAGGAGTATTAAAAAATTAAATATGATATCATTATAAAAAGTAAGAGTAGTACGAAAATTAATTTTGAAGCAGATCAGGTTTGAGATTAATTGATTATAAAATCCAATACAAATAATGTTTTTTTGATATAAAAATTAATTTTTATTGCTTTAAAAATTAATTTTTGTTGCTTTAAAAATTAATTTTTATTGGTAAAAAATTAACCCTCCCATTCAAATGTAGCAACTATTCAGGAGATAGGTTTCCAATAAAATATTTATTAAAAACTGTCCAGATTTTCAAAACATGGTAATTTTGTTGTGTTCTCAGTACCGAAGTTTTATTTTTTTCTAATGCTTTAAAAATATATTGATTTCCTATTATATTCAGTCTCGATTTTTAATTTTTTTAGACTAAAATCGGTTTTAAAAAATATTAAATTAAAAAATTTAAAGTCAAACTGCAATAATTTTAAAAATATTGGATTATTGGAAAAATTATAAAAGAAGCAGACACAAATTTTAAATCCTGTAATTTCAATGCATGTGTATTTTGGAGAATATAGTGAACATTACAAAAATCTACACCCAAAATATCAACTCAAATTTAAAAAAGGCTGAAAATAAAAATGGTATGACATCAAAATTTAGTCTTAATTTTTAGAATTAACTTTTTCGCATCAAACTTTAGTGCTAAAAGATTTGTTAACAGTATTTCTCAGATTTCTTCATATCAATTTTAATAGTCACTGTCCAAAAACCGGAGAGATTTTTTTTCAAGAAATACCTTGGATATTTTAGAAAATTCCTTAATTATTTACTTTAATAAACAGATTCCGATTTCTCCATATGACTGGTGTTTATAAATGCAGCATCTTTAAAGTGTGGGAATTTTAAAACCCTTTGAATCGGAAATTAAAAGTTTTTTGGATTAAATAAATTATAATTGTCAATACCCCATGACATTACAGAATATTTAATAGTAGTCTTAAAAAATCAAGCATGTGCTGGTCCTTAAGGAAATATTCTTCGAAAAAATATATCAGCAGAGCATTGAAATATTAAAAACTCTACATAGTGTTGATCCTTAAAAAATATTCTTTAAAAATCTATGATATATTGGTTCTTGAAAAAATATTCAGAGTATAGAGACTCTGTTGGTCCTTGAAAAAATATTCCTTAACAAAAACTACGCTCTGTTGGTACTCGAAAAAATAAAAAAATATATATGCTCTGCTAGTCCTTAAAACGGCAATTTTTTACAAATTTTACTTACTCCGAACTATGTCCCAATTAAAAATTCTATCAAGTGGTAAAATCATACCTTATTCCCGCTTTATTTATTTTTTATTAATTTTTTCTTTAAAATACAAATTTTGACAGCCATAGAAGATTTCAGGTGATGAAGACCTCAGATTTATAATAAAACTTGGTACGAACTTTAACATTTTATATGATTTTTTTGCATTGATTTCTAAATATTTATTCCTCATTTTTTCCTTTAGATTTTGAATGTCAATCCCCCCAATATTCATTATTTCTTTACTCCCAAATTCATATTTCCTTCAAAGATTTTTGTAGTACAAACACCCCCAGGATTGGCACAGAATATTCTCTAAAATCGTTCGGTCCCAATAACAATACCTAAAAACGTATTTTTTGCACTCCTCCCACCCTTCTCTTTCATTTTAAGCCCGCATATAGCTAGGCTCCAATTTAAGTTAAACAAGCCCTGTGCCTTATATCGTGAGATGAAATCAGCTGCCATAATCATTCGTCATTTTTATGCACTTGTTATTATTATTATGTGTGATTGAATTCAATATGCAGTACGTTGAATGTTTGAGGCCAATTTCAGTTTTGTTTTACCTTCTTCTTCGACTTCTCCTACTTCTTCTTCATTATCGACTTACACATAACCCCGTGAGTGATATAATAATAGTTTGAATTTCATGGCATATATGATTACGTTTGCTTTGGGGGTTATTCTTTGGGTTATTGTGTGTGTATTTTAACCGGTATTTGAATGAGTGGACGGACGCTGCTACAATTCGAAATCAATTATTTCCTCATACGATTTGATATTTTTGCTTTTTGATTTAATAGTGGCATTTTATTATAATGATGTTTGGTTTTTACTTGGAAATGTTTTTGTGGGTAAAAAGAGATAAAGAAAGAAAATTTATACAAATTATAAATAATAACTTTATTCGAAAACAAAAACACCTTTAATAAATAAATTTTATACGAAACGCCATGACAAACAACAAGAAACCGTGACAATAAATGTTAATTGCACAATTTGTCACATAATTTGTCACCTTTGGAGTTTCGCTTTTTTTGCAAAAACAAGAAAAACGAAGAAAAAATCAAAAATTATGACTTCCAGCATCATATAGTTTAGCTGATATCCAACCAAGCGAATAAAGTAACCCTAGAGTTAACTTTTCACTCTATGATGTCTGCAGAAAGGATAGAGAAAAACTGCTGCTAACCTTTTTGTGCCGAGGAAAAGAAAGAAGCAAAAATAGAAATACAACAGCAACAACGTGTAAAAACGGTGTGAAACAATCCTTTTAATTTGAGAACATCAACAAACCGTTTAAAAAATACAATTTTTTCGCACTCTATGAACTCGTGTTTTTTGTTTTTCTGGTCCTTTGCACTCTATGGGCCTGTCTTTACCTTGCAACTGGCAACAAACCAGGCAAGGCTACCTTGCTTCTGGAGTGCGACATAATA
The DNA here is from genome assembly GCF_032173495.1 of Musca vetustissima. Classification (NCBI taxonomy): domain Eukaryota; kingdom Metazoa; phylum Arthropoda; class Insecta; order Diptera; family Muscidae; genus Musca; species Musca vetustissima. Next base: position 167,048 of record NW_026877686.1, on the reverse strand, counting down.
AAGCATTTTTGCTTGTTTGTTAGTTAGTTTATTTCGTTGTTAGCAACAATTGCAATAGCATCAACATCTGTACAGAAAAACGGAACCAGGCAGGCGACCGCCATCCAGCCAGCGCGAATGTGGTATAACCGGTAGAGTTAAGACATGTTAGAGTTTAGTTAACGGGCACGTTGCCGTGTCAACGCCAACGCCACATGTGTCTCGGAGTTGTAGTTCGACAAAAAAGAAAAGTCCTCTACTAAATACTGTGAGCACCGCAGTACACAATTATGTAATTATTACATTTACAACACTACCAACAACAACAACAATTGATGTCGTTGTTACAAGCTCTTCAAAAATGCCAGGGCATTAGAGGACACAGCAAGAGTTGGGATGACTTCTTCTTTTTTTATGAAATCAAATACCTAATGTAAAGGATAAGCAGTTCAAACTCTTTGAAATCAAATTCAATACAACCACCGCAAACTCAAGCAGCCACCCACACCATGTGGCCATTTCACAGTCTTACAGAAAGAACAACTACAATTCTTTTTTTTAAATAATGAAATTAAATGCTTGAGATTTGGGTTAAAAAAATATTTCTATTTTTTCCCACAATGGCATAGAGTGTCACACATATTAAAACCGTTTTTTTATTTTTGTTGATGGTATTGTGTGTCTATGGATTCCATAGAATTTAAAATCTCAACCATGGAAGAACATTTTTTACGCCATTTTGTTTTATGTACGACATGTTGTTTTTATTTTTTTATTTTCTGAAAATCTTATTTTTGTAAGTAATACAACAAACTCTAATACATGTGTTAATTGCTCATTAAAAATGTTTATGATTTTTGTTGTTGTTGCTGCTGCTAGTAATCGCCATATATATTGTAAGCCATTAGATGACCCTTAAAGATCACTAAAATATAATTTCTACTGATAAAAAATTGGAAGAAAAAATTCCAGTCATGACATATGGTGACAGAATCTATGGCGTAGACATATAATATTTGTTATGTAGAACTTTCCATTGAATTAATGTAATATAAATTATAAAAATGTGAATTTTTATTAATTATATTTTAGGACAATGTAAAAAATCAGTATAAGAAGTCTTTATGAAGAAGTACTTCCTTATAAATAATAATTAATAATAAATAAATTAAAAAATCGAAACAGTAATTAATTATTGTAGCGATAAAGTAGAGCTCATAGTGTTGATACACACTTTTACTACTTGTTTGAAATTATTTTTACAAAAAATCTCAAATACACTAATCAATTTTTTAACCTAACAAATATTTTTTGGCCTAAAAAACTCAAATAAATAAAACAAATATTTTTCATTTTATGAAATTTGATTCCTATTGAATGAAGTATTCTTACAGTATAAAAATGTTTTTTTTCATTGCCTAACAGGCAAAACTCAAATAAATAAATAAAACAAAATATTTTTCATTTTATAAAAATTGATTCCTATTGAATGAAGTCAAAATTCTAAAAACTGATTTATTTTCATTTGAAATATATTTTAAAATAATAAAAGAAATTTCTAAATAACTGAAAAATATGTGTTGTATATTATAAAGTAAAAAATATAAATTCAACATTTTACGTATTTTTATGTTTAAGGGCACAAAGCCACATAAAATTTTTGCAAATCAAACCTATAAATATCTTATTATTAGAAAAAAATTGACTTAAATTACATTAAAATAAGACTTGAAGGTCCCACACAATTGAAAATTTTTATAAGCATTTAAGATCCAAGAAATTTTAATTCTAATATTTATTCGACAAATGGTCCTGGAGATTATAATTCAATTTTATTTCTACACCGTTTTATTTCGAACTATTAAATTAAAAAATATTTCCTTTTGAGATCTTGTTCACCTTATTCTCCCAATTTTTATCTCCCCAATCGTTGCTTGGGTTATTGCTTTGAATAGCCTCTCAACCACTAATTCCAAAAATATAGTATTTCCCCAAAAACCAAATGACATATTATTTGAAAAAAGATTTATTAATTTTATTGCTTAATTTAAATAGCCTGATTTGTTTCAGGTATTTCTAAACTCCCTATGCAACAAAATCAAGTTGCTATAATTAATTTAAAAACAATAAATCACCCAAATGCATAAAATTTATTTTTTTGCAAACAATTAGCTTTATTTAATTATTTTCATTGCTTAATTATAATTTATTATTTTTGTCCATTATTAATTATTTATTTCAAACTACAAAAAAACGTGTAGTTCCTATATATAATATTTTTACGTTTTATAGAAAGAATTCTCTTTTTCATTTTTGAAGAATCGAAATAATTTATTTATTTTTAAAATCTTTTAAATTAAAGAAAACATGTTATCATCATCATAAATTGTGTGCGTCTAGTCTTTCACCATGCCCAACCAACCAACCGTGTGTATATACTATATATATATATGTATATATATATATATGTATATATACTGTGTGTATATACATATATATATATATAGACAATTTATGGCGAAAGTGGCAATACATTGCTCTTTTCTCATAGAAATATTTTTATTTATTTCAAAGAAATTTACAAAAGAAAACACCGCACCTACACATTTCGATTTTTACAAATTTTTGAAAATACAAATAAATAAATATCTATTCAGGCGCTACGGAAAAAAATTAAGATCTTTAAAAAGAAATTTTTATAAATGTATCCACTTAGAAGAAAAATATCTTGGAATTTAGTTTGGATTCTAATAGGACTTTTAATATTTCTTGCTAATTATTTTGTAAGATTAAAATCTTAAGATTCTAATTGGAAACAAAATCATATTTTATTTGCCAATTATGACAGCTATCTTCCAAATTATCAGAAAATATTCTTACCTGTCTTGTTAATTTCTAATTCCAACGCTAGATGGCCTTTTGGCATTTTGGGTTCTTATGAGACATCTTAAGATGGCTGACTACCTGAATGAAATATCGTAACATGGTGTAAGATACCCACCACCATGACACATGTCAGGGCGGGTAATATTCACAAATTTAGTTAGCTCGGAGACTTCATTTTGCACACATCTTCTTAGACATAAGGGTGCAGAGCGGCGGGATATAACAAGGAACATATCTGTCTTGAAAAGTTAATTGAAAAATGATACATTTCATCGGTGCAGTATCCAAAATAAGACTCTGATGAAGAAGTGAATACTTGGCAGAATTTTTTGAATATAGTCTATCCGGGACTGCCTTAACAATTTTATCACGATGTAGGTTACCATAAACAAGAGATCGGGGTTTCCTATCACTTTTTTGACAATCGAACTGTCTTGGAATAATTTGTGGAGAAATAATATCCTGTCAAACTTGACATCAATACTGGAATATATTTGATAGAAAAATAGATTGGAATATTACATCTCTGGGTTATGCTTTCGTTTGATGGTAGATGATGAGATGACAGTATGAACCTCGAAAAGCATCTCTTTCGCATTTTCAAGCCTTATTTTGATGCGAAGCCATTCGATTTCTTTTGGTTGCAACTCATTTTAATTTTTCCTTTGGGAGATCCGAATTGCCTTTAAATTTTTCTCTGGTGGAGGTTAAATAAGCCGAGTGATTGGATTTTCATGAAAATTTGGGACAACTCAAAAACGACAGAGTGGTGCCACCGGATGCATTTCGATTAAAAATGTGTTGGACTCAGTCCGCGACGATCATGATATGTTCCACAGTACCATAACTGGTGGAGAACCATTGATTGGTGGTTATCGCATGTGAGGAAAAAAAAAATCCTCGGAAATGTCCAAATAACTTGGCTTCTGCTCCATGACAATATTTAATTGTTGTCGGAATCGGATATATTATTTATTGTGTTATATTTATTATCATCTTGGCTGGTTTGGAGTTTTTTAATTGAATTTAGAATTAAAAAAATATTTGAAAACTAACTTATTAAAATTCAGAACCAAATATTTGTTTAATATATATATATATATATATATATATGGGATATTGGTCTAAAATAAATGTTTAATTGAATTTTATATAGTTGAGTATTGCATGTTTTTTTAATATAAAACAATAATTTAGTACTCAAAAATATTTCAATATTGAAATCATTTAAATCCAATAAAAAAATATTTAAAATTAAATATTTGTGTGATGACTATCTTGACCGCCAAAAACCAGAAAATAGAAAATATGTTTGCTTTAATTTTTTTCGTATAAAATTAGAACATCGGCTATTCTCTCTCAACAAAAAATTTACTCAAGTGTCTTGTTAGAATAATAAAATATTTTATTTATTGATATTTTTCGTATACATATATTTGCAAGATAATTTTTAATAAAATTCACTGGTCTTCTGCTTTTATTTTAATTTTTTCTATTTTGAATATTCATTTGATCGGTGTTGATGGTGGATGGGTAGGTTGGTCTTATAAATAACCAATTTTGTGAATAATAAATGTGTGGTAGCAACACTTAAAGAAATTCATAGTTTTATTAAAATTGTAAATTATGCAAAAATTTTTTTTGGAAATTTTTTTTGAATACTTTCCAGGAGGATTCAAGAAATAATAATAAATAAAAAATTTGTATTAACATAAAATGTAGACTACGTAGTGAATTTCCGTTCATTGTGTGATGCTGCTTTAAATTACTTGAAATCTTTCATATATTTCTCTTTTACAGAGTTAAGAGATTCCATAAGCAAACGCATAATAAAATTTTTATTAGACCGGCTTAATATTTTAATAATTTAAAAAATCTATATTTTATATATTTTATTAAAAAAACTTTAGGAGGAACAGAAATAATATTTAAAATATTAAATGAAATTCGATCGGTCGAAATTTAACAGAAACAGACTGTAAATAAATTGCAGGGCAATTTCGATCACTTCTTAGGTTTTATTTTCATTGGACCGAAATAATATATATTTTTTATTTTAGAATGTATCTTGTTTTCACTATTTTATTCCTTTTTTATAAGGATTAAATTATTAATTTTTAAATTATTAATATATATCGTGCCTCCAATATTTTTTTCTTCTAATTTTTACTTGCTCCCACAAAATCTATTTCTATAATTAAGAAATTGTTTTAACAATTTCCCTTTATCTTTCGTAAGCCGACCTAATACACTTACCTTTTTCCCTGATACATAAACATACATTCAATATCTGCCTGGGTACATACATATTTATACCAAAAAAACGAACTGACCAACTGCTCATCCAAACCAAGTAGTAGTATGCCAGTCTGGCCGCCAACCAAGCAAATAACCCATCCAAACAACCGACCAGTCCGCCAGCCAGTCAGCCACCAACCACTTGGATAGTGTTATTAATGTGAGAATTTTAAAATTTATTAGTTTCACTGATACTTTGATTTTGTTTTCAGATTAATATCAACAATGCTGCCGTGGTGGCGGTACCTCACTTTTGTGTTTTATTTTCAGTTTTAGTTGGGTGGCTGGTTCTTTTTGTTTTATTTAATGTTGCTTTGTTAACTTATAAAATATTACCATAGAAAAGTGAAATACGTAAAAATTTTAATTATTTATTTAAATATAATTTTATTATGTTTTTTATTTGTTTAAATTAAAAATATTTTTGGCGGAGATGTGTGATTTACCCAGGGGTAACACATTGATCATGAACACTTTGACAGTTTTTCTTTTGGGAGAATTTTTGCAGAAAAGGCACAGTGTTTCGGATCAATCATCAAATGAAAAAATTAATAAATTAAAAATTTAGATAAACAAAAATATTCGATTTTTCTAATCCCCAAAAGCGAAGGAAACAAATTTTTGTGATCCAGTTCCTCTCTTCTTTCGAAACAGTTATTTCCAAAACTATTTTTGCCAAAAAATCGATGCTGTTAACGATGCGAGAGTAGGAACGTTTCATTGTGCAAAAGTAGGGCTTTGATCTTCCAAAATTCCCAGACTTGCCAGACTTTACATTCCATCGAACCTGCCGCCCTTTTCCGATTTTTGATCCTGCAGTTGTGAGCAAATTCTTAAACCTGGATCTTTACTCACTTGTTTCTATATTTTCTACCATTGAGCTTTGAAACGCATGACATTCCCACACCCAATACCTAAACCCGATCTACGCCTTCCCGAACTATGAATGCCTCATCTCCCGAGCAATTCAGATTTATTCCAAATTCATAATACTTATATTTCGAATTTTTAGTTAATTTGGTTTTCAAAATATATTTTTAAAATATTGCCCTCGCAACACTGTGGCCACACGCATTCTCTTCTTAATACTTGAAAATAATCTTCCTTCGGCAGATTTTGGTTTTTTATTCAACACATTGAGATCGTTGTTTTCACTTATTTCTGGCGATAACATTCGTATGACTTGCTGCGATGCCTAAATTTGTTCAAAAATTTGTTTTGTTAAGGTCTTAAATCATGTCCTGAAGGCTTTTAAGTCATTATCGTTAGATTTCAACATAAATTCTCAAAATATTTTGTTGTGTTTTGCATGACGATTTGACTTATGGTGTGGAGGGCGACGACAAAATCCCAAAAAGAAGACCTTTCTCAAAAAAAAAAAAAAAATATGTCTTCAACACATTGGCACATTAGAGTGTAAAAAACACACATTTCAAAATTAGGCAATGAAAAAACAATTAATGAAAATAATGTGTAAGCATTTTAAAACTATTTCCATATTTATTTTTTTTTTCAAACGAAAATGACCTTGAAACTAATATTGGTCTCGCATTTCATATTTTTGCACATACTAAAAATAATCATAATTTTCAATATTTCACACCATCAAGTGTATGAGTTCGCTGTGTGTTTGTGTGTGTGAAGGTTCTTCCTCTTCTTAGTCGTATTGTGTTTTTGGGCTTGACTAACTAACTAACTGACTAATGGTTGCGTCACTAATGCGGCGGCTTATGATGATCTGGTTATAGATATGACCGAAGATCTTGTTGTTGTTGTTCTGGTGTGTATTTGTAGAGTTATATTGGTATTAGTAGCTACAACAATTTTTAGGTAAAAATTCAAAATTTATGGCTAAACCACCACTGCTGCACTGTTAGACTGAGGTTGTGTCTGCAAACGAAACCTGTTGTGAAGTCATTCAGCCAGCCTGCCTAATGATGTTAATAATGATGAGTGGGATTTCTTTTGTTTTCAAAACGGAAATTCTGCATAAAAAGCAATAAAATTTGAAAACCAAGACCAAAATTTTGGACTGAAAAGCAAATGCAAACAATATTTGAAAAGAAAAATATGATTTGTGTGGTTCATCACGTTTTCACGTAATTGTAACATAAATGGGACTGAAGAATAGAATGAAAATGACCTTGAGTGGCTGAACCTTCGGAGACCATAAATTGCATAATATTGAGTAAGAAAGTTATTAACACAATTTTTTTCTGGGTGTAAAAATGACATAATTTTTCAAAATTTTTGATTTTGTTGACAGAATGCACGAGGTACACCTTCTAAAGGTATTAAATTAATTTGTATCATCCTTGTTTCCGATATTATATATTAGACCTGTCTGATAGATTTAACATTTGTTACATTGTCGACAATTCCTTAAAATTGTTTTTGGTGTGGATATAGAAAATTGGCACTGACTTATTCGACAAATTTATGAAAATTTTAAATTATTTGATGCATTACATTTTTTCATCTGAGATTTTTTGACATTTTAGAATAATCACCTTAATCGACCATCCAGAACGCCATTTATACTTGTGTGCCCACAAAAAAATTCAGCAAAGACATGCTCCACCTTCAGGTTGTCCACCACCAGCAACCTTTAGATCGTCTTAAGAAACTTGTCTAAAAATACTCCCTCTAACCGAACCTAAGTACTCTCTCTAGCCTAGCTAACTAACCTAACCTCCCTCTGGCTATAAAAAATATATAGAAACTCCCTTCAAATCGCCCATAAACACTTCTTCTATTCCGTACATTAATATTCTCTCTCTCGTCTATGAAAACTCCTCCTCCGTCTGAAAAGACTCTCTTCAGCTCGTCTGAAAAGAATTTGTTCAGCTTGTCTAAAGAGAGACTCTCCACCTCATATATACAGAATCCCTTTAGCTTGTCTATAAAGACTCCATTCGGGTCGTCTGTCTATAAAGACTAACTTCAGCTCGTCTATAGAGGATATTTCCAGCTTGAAAATAATCTTTTCAGCTTGTCTGAAGAGACTCTCTACAGCTCGTCTGAAGGGACATTCTCCACCTCATCTATAAAGACTCCCTCCAGCTAGTCTATAAAGTTACCCTATAGCCCGCCTGGAAAGACTCTCTCCAGCCTTTCTGAATAGTCTCTCTCCAGCCTGTTTGAAAAGACTCTCTCAAGCTCGTCTGAATGGAGTCTCTCCAGCTCATCTTAAGAGAGTATAACTTATAATATTTTTTAAATGTCCTTCACATTTTTTAACACCGAATATTCCGTTATAGTTCAACCTTATTATTATATTTTAATAATAACATAAATCTACACAATATTTCTTATCTTCACTAAAAAATTGACAGATGAGACAAATCAGCTAGTGGGTTTGTATTCTCATCAATTTAGATAAAAATCAGGCAAAGGTAGAATTCGAACTTGGCTGTAACTTCAACCTTAAGGGAAGCTACTTCGTCTTTGTGATTTTTTCAAGCTCACTAATTGATAGTTGGTCAATTTAGCAAGTACTTCAACATAAGTGATGACCATGCAACAATGTTGCAACAGCCATCAACTGTTGCATATATGCATGTGAGAATTACATACACATATGATAACGATAAAGATGACGACGACGACCTGTTTGTTTAATTTTTGTGCAGTTGCAGTTTTTTTGTGCTGCATACCAAAAACAATTTCAATTTTGTGGCATATTTTTGTGAGTTGTTTTTTTCTTGTTTTGTGTTCATGTTTAACGCGTGTTTTTTATGTTTGTTTGTTCTGTTGTGAGCATCTGCCCACTGTGTATGATTATGATGATGGGGTATGGCTGGAGAGTCCAGCATATTTTTTATTTTGTTTTGTTATTTTGCACTCTAGACATTTGGTCAGTGGGTAAATTAAATGCAAGCCAGGAGTACAGCCGAAAGAGAGAGAGGGAGGGCGAGGGGAGAACGAAAAAACTCCAACACTTATGCTGAAGTGTGCAAAGAACATGGATTGTATGCAAATTATTTTTTATTATTATTAAATTTAATTGAAAACAGAGACGCGGAGGCGTAGGTCCATAACTGAAAGAATGGAGGTAGGTAAAAAGGGTTGTAAATATGTGCCCTTTTTTAAAAAAAACGAAAATTTAAGAGGGAGGATAAATTATGTAGGGAAAAATTGGATCTAAAATAATACATGAATAAAGGGAAAGGGGTTCAAAAATATAAAATCTTTATGCCCTTAATTATTACCACCCTCAGCAATCTATATAACAATCATATTTGTAGGTTCTACAGTAGTAACTAGATTGCATAACCCAAACCCATATATTACACATGTCAATGCATGACCGACTTACTTAATTATTGTATACATACCACTGTGGTAACCACGGTGACTGAAGTGTATCTTCTGAATGTTTGTATTTACATGGGGGAGTAGATAGTTATACGTTTTTGTAGTTAATTAACTAGATTGCTTTTTAAACAACAATAATATTTGTGAAAAACAACACTTCTTTTTCTTGTTAAGTTCACTAACCATAATTATAATTTAGGTAATAAATCAAATGTTTACGTTTGTTAAAGATTGACAATCTGTACTTTTAAACATTTTCATTAGTAATGATAAAAACAAGGCTTATGACAACTATACTTCACAAATTATTATTCCAACTAGTGCATTATGACTTTATTTCTTTTATTTAATATTTATTATGTTCTATTTTCTACCAAAAATCATTTGCGGAATTTTAACCCAATTTCTCCAACAACGGAAAATTATACTTTTAATCACACCAACAAAATGCATTCATTCATCATTGAAACAAAAAATGTTTTATTTATATATTCCTAAACATTGATTACTCTGAGTGAGGGGTAACCTCAGTGGCGTGGCGTCACATGGCTAATGGCGGCTTTTCCCCACTTTGGCGGGAATATAATGAATTATTAATAATACATAAATCGTTATGAACAACAGAAAAGCAAAATTATGCATATTTTACTTTTCATTTCACGGTGTCCCCCACTCCACATCGCCACTCTTCGATCGACAATCGAAAATCATAAATTCTAGTAAATTATCAACAAAAAATATACATATTATATATTGATATTTTGTTATTATTGCTGTTGTTGTTTCAGTGTTAAGAAGCTCGTTTGTTCACAAGTGGCAATAATGATTTGTTGTTTTATAATAAACAATAACAACATCAACAACATATTGTTGATTACTATGACCAAGTTTTTTTGGATGTTCTTCTTTTTTTGTTTGGTTTTGGCGGTTGCTGCTGCTGCCTGTTTTTGTCTTTCGAGTTGATTTTTTCTTGTTTCATGGCTATGTTTTACCCCTGACCACTAAAACCGCGCCAGGAATAAAAATTGTTTGCCAATTCAACACGTTTGTTTAGGTATTAGCAGAAATAAATCTTTAAAATGCTAGCCATAAATTATAATTTGTCTTTAAAGAACAGAGACTGTGATGATAATCGTTAAGTTTATAGAGTCCAGATGATGATACCATACGTTTTGTATTTATTTATTTTTTTAAGAAATTTAGAAAAAAATTGTACAAATATAAAAATAAGAATGTGCAAATTTATAAATAATTATTGGAATTGTTGCTCATCTTTTTAAAGCAAATTATGTTGGTTCGCCCGTATACGACGGCACATCAATAATTCCTCAAAATTTGCAACTTTACTCGTAGTGATATGAAATGCAAACTGTTCGAATCACGTGCCACTTGGTGTATGAAATTTTTAATTATAAATTTCAAGTGACATTTCAAGAATTAAAGGGATGTCCTGTTGGATTTCAAAATAATCTACGCAACTTGGTAACCTATGTTGATTTTAACTTGTATACCCTTCACAACTATGTTATCAGGGTATTATAGCTTTGTGCAGCCCCAAGAGTTTGTAACACCGCGAAAAATTGGTCCTAGTCCTTTGAATATACCGATAGTCTTATCTCGACTAGCTGACTCGATCTCAATGGCAAATATATTTATTCCTGAAGGACAGAGAATCGAGTAGTTCTCCAAGTGGAGTGGTTGATCTTTAAATTACCAATTGTGGGAGTTATTGGTAAATTTTTAAAGATGTGTTATGATATTGTTTAGTATTACTATTATCCCACTAGAGGACGGAAATATTGTGCTGATCGCTTCGAAATTTTACATTAGGTTCCAATTATGGTCAAGGACGACACCTGTACATTTTGGTGATGTTAAGATCATATTTAGGTGCAATGAACCGAAAACTATATTTTTGTTACATTTTCTAGTCGTCGTAGGGGTCATTATTATATGCCGACAACTTAGAACGGCTGTTTTGATGATTGGTCCGAAGGTTAAATCACTCAAAAATTAAAGTGAAAATTTTTTATTTTATGGCGTAAATATTCACCACCGGAAAACAAGATTTGGAAAATATATCAGGGTTCCAAGATGGAGCTTTTGACCTTTAATCGGTCAAGTGGGTGCAAATATTGCGAAAAATTGCCAGGCTCTGAATATAGAACCGCTCAGAATGGTAATTGTGTGGGGTATCAAATGGTCGGCACTGTCCGACTATAAAGCTTCGTTCACTGGTTTTAATTTTTAATTGTTACTAAAAATAGAATTACTATTAAAAAAGTTTTTCAAACATTCAGGTTTTCGGACATAATTCCGGTTTAAAAAAATATTTTTTAAAAATTATACTCTTCAAAATTCATTACTTTTAAAATATTGTTTAATAATCTATTAACAAATCAATTCAGGTTTAAAAAAAATATTTTTTGTCCTACTGTTCGTTGAAAAAATGTTCTTAAAAATCTTGTATTATTGACTTGATGGTTAAAAATATTTTTTAAAAACCCCGACAAGTTGGGATTGCATGTTGATGGTCAGTGAAACATTGCATAGAAATATATGTCTACCTTAACCCCGTCTTCCACCTTTACTTTTCGTCCTCAATAAGTTTTTATTTTTTTTTTAAATGTTCATGTTGCGATTAGAAGATTATTTTTACAGAATCTAATTTACCCTCATCAGCTTATCACTCATCTGGCATTGTTAATCCACTGACGTGTTCTAAAAACTTGTATCTAATAATTTTTTTCAAACCCAACTCCCCCTTTTAGATGTTAATTATTTTAATTTTATGCATATATTATTATTAAAAAATATGTATATCTCAAAAGCATGATTTGCATTTAGTTTTGGGATAACAATTTAGATCATTATCTTAGCTTTTACACGTATCAGCAGTTTGCTTCAATATCCAAGCGACAATCAACAGACGAGCAGGCAATCCAAAAGCCAACAAAACCGGTGGTCTAACAAGGCATTAATGGGTAAAAACAGCACTGATTATTTTCATAGCACCCACGCGAAAAAAAGAAAAGCAACAACAACCCAAAACAAACAAATAATCATTTTTATAGTTATTTTTATGGTTGTAAAGATACCGGAAATAATATTTGATTATAAACTCTAAAATCTCATCATTATTGTTTGGAGCACACAAAATAGGAAAATAGATAGCTTATGTACTCAAGGAACAGAATGAAAGCAAGGCGTGATGAGAGGGGTGATTTTTTTGCTGGTATGAATCTGGGAAGATGGTGATGCGATTCACACAAATCAAATGTTAAGACAGCCACAACAAGATTAAAACGAAAAACACTATAAACTTAATGGGTATTTTATGCATATGAAGTATAGAATGGCAAACAAAAAATATTTGCCGCCATCGTGCAAAAGGTATTTAAAAATCCATAAATTCAGGGAGTAGTTCCTGTTCAGATTTTTTTTCCATTCGTAACAGAAAAAAATTCTATCAAATTTGTTGTTAATATTTTCTATTAGTTTTTCCTTGATAAAACATTATATTTAATAATAAACCCCCCAAAAAAGTACACCTTCACACAAAGGTAACTGCATAACACAGTGTGTGTGTGTGTATTTATATTTGCCACTACAAATTACGTTTACTCAGGCGCCAGACCCGGGCCTTGTGCGCATTTTTAAATACACACGTGGTTTATCGCTGACATTAAATCATATTTTTTATTCTTGGATGTTCGGTTATATCTTGTTGCCGTTATTCTGAGCCTAGACTTTCATGTCGAAACAGTCGCACCTTGCAACATCAATGTTTTTTTCACTGAAAAAAAAACTTCTTTCTTTCTTGCTTGTTTTGCCAGCAGTTTCTGCAACAACGCTTGTTTGTTGTTGTGTGGCTGCTCGTTTGTTACCGGTGTTGTTATTTTGATTGTTTACATTTTGCGGATTTTGCCTTTTTGTTTGGTTTTTTTTCTCGTGCGCTTCTTCTTCATTTGTTTTATTATTTATAAACACACTGCGATGAAAATTGTAAAAACGTTTTGGCGGTAGCAAAATCCAACAACAGAAAAAATATGAAAAAAAGAAATTAAATAAACAAATTATAAAAAGTGTAGAAAATCCACTTAGACGTCGATGCAGACCTCATACTTAAAACCAAAAGAAAAACAAATACAGCTCATAGACAAACCAAAGAAAAACATAATGAAAATTAAATCAAAATAAACAAATAATAAATGGAGAAAAGATAAAACAACAAGAACTGAACAAAAACAACAAATAATAAAAACCAAAATTATAATTTACATAAAAGGGTCATAAAACAAAACATTGTTATAGCGGAGACAGGTGGTTGCATATTTTGTGTTTCATTATAAGAAACAAAAAACGTCACCAAATTAGAGAGAGGGGACCTTGTTTCTCATACATATATTTCTGAAATACACGTTTCGATATGTTACCAAAATGCCCTATATTCAGAATTTGTTAAACTTCTTTTAAGAAGTTGGCTCTGATCCGATCGCATTTGTGATTTTTAAAATGAATGAATATTTGTTTGATTATGACAAAAAAAAAACAATTGGAATATTATTCTTTGGAATGTTCTAAAAAATGCTTATAAAATTATAAAATTCTAGAAACCATGATTTGAAATCGGTTATAATGACCTCCAGAAGATTTTGAAAAACCCAAGCCAAAATGGTTCCTTTGAAGTATTATTTAAAAATGGTAATTAAGAACAGCTCACTGGAAACCATTTAAAAAAGAACAAATTTTACGACGATCCATGCACTTTTTATATAAGGAAATTTCATTATATAGAGTAAAGTAAACCAGAACCTCTCCCGGTTTGGCGGCATTTACAGTGGTGGAAAATAAAATAAGATCGATTTATATTTTCTATATAATATTATAATTTTTATATAACATTATATATTTATTTTATAATTAATGATTTAATTCTTTATTATTTGTATAAAAATAAATATTTTTTAAATTTGAAATTCATAAATTACTTTATTAAAATTGAATTTGTTTCTTTTCTCTTTTCTAGGTAAGATAAGATCTGATCTAACACAATACGGCGGCATATCACCAGACATGGGTAAGAAATTTTCCACATTTTTTTCGTTTCAAAATTTTATGTTTAAGTCGTAGAAAACTAACCCATTGAGTAGTAGTTGATCCTTTGTAAGGACATTCTGGAAAGAAAAAATGAAAACAAATAAAAAAATTAGGGAATATTACAAACTAAAAAATAGAATTTAATTCAGAGCACAAATGAAAACATATACTACTTTTATAATGAAATCTTTACAAAGAAAAACATGATATTTTAGAGGAAAAAATATTTCACTCCAAAAGAAAAAAATACCGGATAACACATTTGAATCCATTGCAATTTAAACCAGTGAGCGGAGCAGTATAGTCGAGAGAGGCCGATCATTTAATACCCTACACAACTACCACCGAACTCTAATTTTCTCCAGATCTATTTTTCGAGCCTGGGCGATTCCTTGAGATATTTGCACCCTCCTAATCGATTAGAGGCATCTTTTTACCCTGACATATTTTCCTAATCATAAGACTCAAATTATATTATTTAACACCCAAATGTCTTGTTTCATTTGACGTTATATAAATAGTTGGCCAGATCCTTTCCCCGTGTAAAATGACTTGTGGTGTTCCACTTACAAATTTTGGTGATGATCGGATGATATTTAAAATTTCATAGCGATCGGCGCGCCTTTTACGCCTTCTAGTGAGGTAACGGTAGTAGTAACCAATTTAAAATACGTAGACACCTGTTTTTCATCTCCTAAATATTAACTCCCACATTAAACCGATCAACAACTCCTTTATATATATATATATATATATATATATATTCAGGAGTAGTTTAATGGGTCCATCAAAACATTCACGATTATTCTACGGTCAGACCACTTTCTCTGTGTAAAATTTAGTGGTGTTCGGGTCATAATTATGGCCTCTAGAGCGACCACAAAAAAAAAAAAATCAGTGTTAAAAACACTTGGGGCCACACAGAACTATAATACCCTGTGTAGTTGTTTAGCGTATAAATACTGAAAATATTGGAAACACAATTCGATAATGAAAATTCCCAATAAAATAATTAAAACAAAATAGTTCACAGAAATCGTGTAAGTTTTTAATTCAAAATGTGCGAATTTAATTTTCGATTTTTTAACACTGTAACCAGCATAAAAAACGGTATTTCTTTAACAACATAACCATAAACAGCAGTTTTGAAAAACATCCCACAAATACATTTTTTTATTCTATTTCTTGCTTATAACAACCTGGGTGGTTTCATGGAAAATTAACAGTTCGCTAAGACTATAACCAAACTATGCAGCTGATCATTTCAATACGAATAAACACAAAGAATACAGCATAGCGATTATGTCTTCAAGAGCTTGGTAATCTCTTACGCTTTAGTTAAAACTAAGCATAACATAAAATTATAGCTGGCAGAAGATGTTTTTTCCTTGTGCCTTAACGCTATTAATGTATTACAGCAAGAACAACAACAAGAATATTAACTTGTTGTTAACACGGTCTTAAACGACGGTGGAGGCAGCATAGTCATAGTCAACTATTTAAGCCTTGTTATTGGCATTATCTTGGTGCCGGCTACTACTTGTACTGGCAGCCATATGACCACATGGACTTTGCAGATTTTTTTCTTCGATTTTTTTCTGGTCTTTAGCCTCACCGTATAAGTGTGGAAATGATTGATTTTTGTTCTGTATTCCGTTGCTGTTTGTATCTACTAGCTTCCTTCTTAACACTTGAGCTTTAGAACTATGCCGATTTTTCGCTGATATTCTTCAGGTTTTCTTTCTTTTTTTTGGATTTTACTTGCCAAGAATATGGAAGCTGATTATTCTTCGTATTATTTAGTAAAACAAAAAGTGATTTAAAGTGTGTTTATACGTTTAGCTGATAATACAATTAAGGTGGCCAGATTTATTTACTTTTTGAAAAATATACCCAAACGTGTGTTTGTTTGTATGCCTGTTGTCGGCCTATCTGTATCATGATGCCTTGTCCATAATATTTTACTTTTTTCTATATTATTTTTAAAGAACCCGCCGTTTGCCTTTAAACGTCGTAGGTTATCAATCATTTTGATATGTGAATGAATGAATGTTTGGAATAAATTATATTGTGAATTGCGGTTCTGTATGAGTATTTACAATTTGTTGTTAGCAAATTAAGTATTTTACACATTGTTGCTAATGCTAAATGATGCGAACAGTTTTTTTTTTATTTGTTATAATCTAAGGGGAAAATTTATTTAATAACAATAGTTTGTTCTGTACAAGGAATGTTATATAGATGGGTTCACACGGCATTGAAAGAAAATGATACGTGAGCGGAAGGGGAGCCTAGAAATAAAATAATATTAATAAAATCATTATAAAAAAAAATAAAAGATGTGTGAGGATAGAGAGAGGAGTGCCTTTCGTGACTCAGAATAGGTATAAAAAATATTTGAAAATTGCAATAAATGTCCATGTTTTGACATAGCAGCCATAGAAAGGCCCAGCCCCTTTTTCGGTTTGGTACTAAAACTGGTCCCTTATATAGTGTATATAGGGTATTTATGGTATTTTGAAGTTCCTACTCCAGGAGCAGGGTTTTATTTCATATGTCAACAAAGTTATGTGGGAATGTCTCGTAATTATTGAGTTGCCTATATCGAATATAGGCCACATAACGATCCATCCACCAAAATTAATATTCAAGAAAAGGTTAAAATACCACACATAACTACAACAAAAACTCTCTTCTTGTAATCAAAGTTTAGCCTCTACCTAAACAATTTTTAAAATACAAAAGGCAACAACAAATCGACACCTGATCTTTACAGGCCACACATAGTCAATAACATATAAAAACAAAACACTTTAAACCAAGTCAATGGGTTAAGGCTGTTTAAATCCAACCAACAGACAGACCAGATACTAGCCACTAGCCTGTTTTAGTGGTGTTTTTTTTCTTTTGGTGTTACAAGAGAGGAATCATCGTCGTTCTGAACTTTATGGTCTCTACTCGGTTCGGTGCTTAAATAATAAACTTAAGTTTTAATTGCCACACACAAAAACAAATCTGTATGACCATATCTCTTTGCCATACGTATAAAAACGACAATTTAATATACGTTAATCGAAGTTAACAAAACTATTACAACGATTTTGTTTTGGTTGTTGCTGTTGTTGTCATTATTGCTATTATACAGTAGCTTTACGTTGTTACGTTAAACATGATAACATGTTTCAATAAGACAATTTCGATTATATAAAAAAGGAGAACGGTGGCGGGTTTAATTTTTAAGATTTCCTAAAAGTATGTTTGTAGGAAAACTGTGTTACAGATTTTTTGACAATTATTTGTCAAATCCTAATATAGTAATCCTTTGATTACTATATTTTGCACCTTTTCTAATTTTTAAAATTTTAAGTCAATATTTAAATGTAGTCTGAAGAACTTTTTTTCATTTCAATTACAATAAATGGCCTTCAAAGTCTCTTATGATCCGCTATATAAAAAACCTACTGTAATCGATTTTGATATGATATTTATCATTATTATTTTTACCTGTCTGATATAATAATAACTGTTTATCTGTTGTTGTTCTTTTTTTATAAAAAAAATGATATAGAGTTACAGCATTGTTATTAGGTGACCGACAACAACTAATTAACTTCCGTTTTCCTGCATGTTTGAAGAGCTAAGCTTTAGCATGTGTGTGTTTTTTTTTTTTTTTTTTCATTCCAAAATATAACAGCAAAAGGTTTCGCATATTATCGTTGAACAAAAAATACAAAAAAAAAAAACATCAGAAAAAAATCCATATGCCAAAAAGGGAATAACCGATAACAGTGGAGGATGATGATGATGGTGGCTGACTGGCTAACACGACATGCAATGTCAAAATACATATTTATACATACGTATAAATATATGTTTTTTTTGTGTAGTACCAATGACCGTTAACCCCCACCCGTTTGGAAAATTCACTTAACCAAAATACCACTTGTTGTTAATATAGAGTAGAGTATGTATGTAGCTAATATTTCGGTGGCATATTTTTTCTTATCTGAACTAACCACACAAGTTATTATTGTAAAAGTGCCGCTAGATTGGCAGTTTGATATCAAACGATAAATAACTTAATTTACTAAATAAAATAAATTTAAATTTATTTCAATTGATTTTGAAAGGGTGTATAAAAGAGGCCCTTAAAATAAAACAGAAAATATAAATATTATTACATATAAAATATTATTTTGCAATGTACAACATGCTGACTATTGCATCTTAATGTCATGATTTTATATTAGTTAAGCCATTTTCCATTCAGTCCATATTGATTGATCCTTAGGGACTTAGTAGTAAAACAAGACATTAGAAGAAGGTTTCACAACACTCTTTGGTATGAGATGAACCATATAACTCCCAAATACATTCCTGAAAAGATATATGAGATATGTAGTGGATATTATATAGATTCAAACAATCGATTTCTGGCCTAGTATAAAACCTAATTTCTTTTTTGACTGACTTTTTTAATTTTCATTTTTATTACTTAGTCCACTTTGCATTTTATTTCCCACATTAAACAAAAAAAATGCGTTTCTACCTCCCCAAGTGATTCTAGTCATAGTAGAAGTAGTTGTAGTAGGAAAAAAAGCACGTAACTCTTATACATTTATATTCAAATTGTTAATTGAATATTATTGTAAACTTACCATTCATTGAGTGGTGCAACGCTATTTACATCCGTGCCGATATGTAACGTACGTATGTACAGACGTCACAGCGCTATGCCTGCACTCAGCTGATTGTGTGCTGACAGTAGTTATCGGCTAATGCAAAGAAATGGGTGGATCCGATACAATAGCTTAAAGCTATAATTATAACAACACCTTTGGTATCTATGGAAATGAATTACAAAAAAATAATCCTAAAAATTGTTGTTGTTGTAAAAATAACCTGTATGTAAATTTGTGTGTGACATTTGGTAGCAAGGTAATAAAAAAAATAAATAAATCAATTATATTTAGTACATGAACTTTTTAAATGGCAGTAATGGAATTTTTTGTGCATTAAAGGAGGGCGATAGAGGTCAATTTTTTGACCCAGATATTTGAAATACCAAAAAAAACTAAGTACGGGGCACAAATATGGACCGATCATTTTGATATTGGTATATTTTAAGGAACAGAATCTATTCATTTATGCATGGACCGATCGTCATGGAATTTTAGATGGAAATTTTGATTCCTGCTTTTCTAAATTATTAAAATTTTGATATTTCCAAATAGTCAGGCTTATTTTGTTATTAAATTTTCAGTATTTCGAACCTGCCAGGCTTATATTGAAGAAAGTATACCATAGGGATATTCAGGAAAGACTATAGGACCTCGCCACATAACCTTAAAATTTACCAGAGTATATTTCCCAATAAATGTCCTTATAAGTAGTCTCATATTTTAAAAAAGTCTCATATTTTAAATTCATTCATTAAAATTCTTCTCCCCCTTTCAAAATTGCACACAAATATAAAGCGTTTCCCACCAGCCCAAAAAAATTCCCACATTAATATACACAATATTGAAATCAGGTCAGTAGTGATATAATTTGCCAAAAACACACGCGTTTGCATTGCACACACACCGAAATAAAATTTTTACGATTTTTTAATGGGTCTTAAGCTCTGAAATATATTCTTCGCACACACACACAATACTTAACAATGAACCCCATGGATTTCTTTCTCCTTTGGCAAAATGATGAACTGGGTGTTTAACAAATAACCACCATTAGTTAACCGCCCTTTAGCAAAAAATACACACCAAAAACGAACCCTTGCCCTGGGTATATGTGAACCCTTTTTTATAGTATTGTTGTTATTTGATGGTGACAAAACAACAAAAAAGCTAAGTGGACAAAATAGACTCTGAAAAAATGTATATGAAATGAAATTTGTTGCCATAGCAGATTTTATAAGTGTTGTTTCCGTCTATAATTTCCATAATTCATATTCATATGGAAAGCACACGTGGTTTGAGCAAACAACAGACCAACCGACCGATCGACTGACTGAACGAACAAACAGACCTACACATAAAAAAATCATCATCAAAATGAAAAAGGTTGTGGTGGTTTTCCGTTTTTTCACAGCAATGCTGTGTAAGGACACTGCCGCTAGAATATGTGGACATGTGGTGCGGCCAACAAACAAACATACCGACATTGCGACGTGAATGTCATAAAAGGGACACATGCATATATGGGGGAAAAAGTATAGAAGTGACCAAGAAAAAAGGCTAACAACCAACTACTACAACATGACCAAACCAAACAGAAAGCACCTGCAATACGACAAAAATTTCTATGCTCAAAAATGAAAAAAACTGAACTCCTGGACAATCATCCAACCAACAATGTTTTGTTGCAAATGCGACAAAATACATTTGGATTGTATTTAATTTCACCAAGAGTGGCTAGGGGAGGGGCATATTTGTTAGTTTCAAATAAGGCTTAGTTGAGTATTGTGAATAATAGAATAAGGGATTTTTTAAATAGGCCATATAATCTATGCCTTTGTTTAAAGAACTTTATTTAATTAGGAATAAAATAAAAAATATTGTAGGTTTGATTTAACAAAATTATTGTTTTTTTTTATAAACTAAAAAATTAAATAATGTTTTATTTAGATCGCAGGGGAAATTTGTGGATATATGTTTCTTCTTTACAAAAGTCAGTATTTTAGCTGCTCTCAGCTCTAAGTTATAACTAAGAATATTTTGAAACCCGCTCAAAAAGAGAATAAATTGTATTTAAATAAAAAAATATAACACAAACATATTCTATACACATTTTTAAAAAAGCTCTTAAGGATTCAATTAACGATTGTTAGCTGATCTTGAAAATTTCGTGGTTGTGATGGATATAAGTCCCCATATATATTAATAAATTTTTATTTGAATTCTTTTCAAAACATCAAAAATCTATTTTCTTAACTTCATGCCTAAATAATTAACCATTCATAACCACAACTCCCTTAATTATCCCCGAAGACCCCAAATCACACCTGTTCCTTTCTGCACAAACTAGTCAAATTATTATACCTAACAAACTCCAGAAGCCCTAAAATACAAACAGTTAACTAATTTAGAGGCCACAACTAATAATCTAAATGGAAGAACAGTTAACAGAAAATTATATTCCATCAGAATAAAGGTACCCGCACAAATAAGTACAATAAGCAAAAAATATATTCACAGCAGCAACATCATCTTCAAAGGGACGCATGGTAAAATTGAAAAAAAAACATTCCAACAACAACAGCACCAACAAACTACACAGCAATAAACCGGACACTTATTTGATTTTACACACTCCACAATGGTTAACTGGGGAGCATTTTGTATTTTAAGTGGTCTTAACAGCTCATAAAATGTTCATATATGTATATAGTAGACTAACATTACGTTACTGCACTCACTCACTCATTCATTCATACGTACATACATGCACACACTCGTACATACATACATTGGAAACCCCACATGTCCGTCTGTTGGGTCCGTTCATCCATCCGTAAGTCTCTGTCCATATTAATAAATATAAGAGCTTATATTCATTTAAGGGGGGTGCAGGGTGGAGGTTCACAGGACAACGCAACACTGTTTATTCGCAGAACAAATGGTGGGGATGGTGTTGAAGTTTTGTTGGCAGTTTTTTTTTCAATTGGAAACCTTTATTTTGGGGTAACATTTTAAAGAATATTTTTGGGAAATGGATTTTTAATAAAATGTAGTCAATTATATTTTTTAATGTGTATATCCATTCACAATGAGTTGGTAAGGATATGAAATGCGAAAAAATATATTCATAAAAATGTATTTATTTTTACTTAATTTCTTAATTTTTAATTAAATGTTGAAAACAATTTTATACAAAAAAAATATTTGCCTATTTTTATTTTGCAACATTACCTCAAAATTATTTATTTTTAAATCAGTGCTCGAACACGCAAATATCCACATTAAAATAATATAAAAAAATAAATAACTGCCAATAGTGTAGTGGAAAAAAAACAAAACCGTATTTGCCATACCACTGCTGCTGTTGTTGCTTCTGCAGCACATTGCACTAATTGATTTTAACATTTAGTAAATCATAAATTTTAATTTTTAAAGACTAATAACCCACAATGCAACAGTGCTGATGTTTATCGGCCGTTTGATTGTCGTCTAACATGAAATGCAACAACAACAGTAGCAGCAGCAGCAACACATGCATACATATACTGCAATAACACTCTAAGCTTGGCCATCCTACATACAGTGGGGGACAAAATATTGGATATTAAATTTTATATATTAAAATTTAAATATATTTTAAAATTTCAATATATTTTAAAAAGATAGTGTAAAAATTAAACATTTTTAAATAAAACAATTAATTTTAAATACAAATATATAAATATATGTAATATATATATTTTATTATTTTTATAAAAAGTATATAAAATATTGTAGAAGTAGGAGCCATAAAATTCCTTTGAAATTAAATAAACTTATTTTAAAATTGAAAAATATATTCTATAATTTTAAATAAAAGTTAAACAACAAATATTTTTTTTATAAAATTCATTACTTGGTATTTTTAATATAAAACACAAATTCGTTGTCAACTATTTGGATAATATTTTAAAATAATTCTTCTTTTAATATAAAAATGCTTGCCACCACTGTTGTTGTTGTTTCATTTCAATATTGTTCATATTATGTGGATAAGTTGAATGAATCTAAACATGTTGTAAAACTATTTGGGAAATTTCAGAAAAAAATATAATTTTTATAAAAGTCACATAAAAAGTTACCGTTACCGCGCAATGTCAAAGAAATGCGATTTCGTTCTCAAATGGCGCCCAATTATAATGAACGCGGCAATGGTATAATACCACTACCATCCGGCTTATGAAGACAAACGACACTTTGTGCTCCTCTTCAATATTTTTTATTAGAATATTTTACAAGGATCTCCTGCTCCACCTAAATATTTTTTATTTGGATATTTCAATTTTAAACCGTCGAGGTTTTTGGTCGAAATTGAGAAATTTTCGCACAAAGATTAAAGACAACCCAAATGGCGCCCAAGCAAAATAACCCGCATAAATCGTTTCCTCGGCACAGGGGTCGACAATCTCAAACGACATGAGTCTCATGCGGGCAACGACTGTCACCTCAGCATATTTTTATAACTTCTTATATTTGTTTTAAATATTTTTTTAATTTTTCATTAATTTTTTCACAGTGTAATTTGTTTTTTTTTCTTTAACGGTCATCATTGTGTGCTGTGCTGTAGGTATGCAATTAGTCAATTTATTTGAAAATTTATTAACTGCCAAAAATATGTTGTTCACCAACAGTTGTGCTGTGTTCGATGCTCTTTGCTGTCGCTGATGTTGTCGTTGTCTTTTCATTTTTCATTAATAAAAAAACAGCAACGCAACAAATCCAAGAACCCAACTCAAAAAATACCAATACAAACAACCACACTTACAAATATATTATTTTGCATCACATTTTGGCTGAATATTTTGAAATTTGTTCTTCTTCGGTTTTTTTTTCAAGACCAACAAACGCAATCTTTGGTGTTCTCTTTTGCTTTTTGGGAGTTCGCCACCAGGTCAATTGTTTTGGAGGTATCGATCATTCACCGCCGCAGTTTTTTTTTTCATTTCTTTATTCGTTTTTTATATTTTAATTCAGCGTAACAAAATGCCGGCGGTAAAATTTAGTTTCTTGCAACACACAGAAGCGGACAGCAACAAGAATAAAAAGAAACGACTTTAACTTGGGTTTTCTTCTGGTGATTCTCATGGTGTTGCTCAATGATGTTAAATTATGGAGATTTGGTATTTTCCTCAATCTGAAAGTAGAATACACAAAATATGATGGGAAATCTTAAATTATTAATATTCAAATATCAAACATTGTATCAAATAAAACATACATATAGAAATTTCCATTTCCCGTTGAATTTCTTTTTTATTTTTATATATCCACAAGTAATAGAAATCAAAGCAACGGAAGTGTAGTTTTCTGATTTTTTTCTTGTCGGCTTGTGGTGGCGCTAACATTCACCCAAAACTGGGTTATCACATTTTCAATAAATTATGATGATGATGATGATCATGATGACTGGCAGACATGTTTTTATCTCGATGCAAAGGATTTGATAGCCAGATCTGGGCTGTGCGGCTTTTCTTCTTCTTCGTTTTTGTTTTTTTTTACTGCAATAAAAATGATTAATTATAGGCTTCGAGCAGCCATTAAAGAAAGATAAAGACGAACAGCAAACAGCTGATTTTGTGGCATTCAATGAAACCAGAGAGCTAAAATCACAAGAGAGCAAGAGCGTAACTACAACACTACTGAATTTTATGCTCATAATGCTTACGCAAAAAATGTGATTCCCATTTTGAATTATGTTTTGACAGGTAACACCATCAGCCATAAAATGTGTGTGTGCGCACATGGCTGCTACACCACAAGATAGTATTTGACAGATACATTTTTCTGTCTCAGTTTTGAAAAATTACCCAACACATCAGGTAGCTAAGAAAACAACAAACACTCAAGTGTTAATGGCTCTCTCTCTACAACCCTTGTGAGATCCTCTCCATTTTGGTAGCTCTCTAAAAAGTTACTCTCTTTTGAAACATGGAGTTTTGAGGTATTCTCAACTCTGAAAGGTGAATTTGTTTTCCTAAAGGTAACTTCAACACACCTGTGAGATCGTATACGATATTGGACGAGATCAAATCTAATTGGATTCTGTTTTGAGTTATGATTTGAATCTTAAAGGTTTTCTTTAAGAAGAATCATATTTTTTTTTAGAAGATGTTTAATTTAAAATTCTCTTTGAAATTATGAAATTATTAATCTTATTAGAATAATATGAGAACAATTGCCAAATTGAATGCGAATTTTCTAAAAAGGAAATATTTCATGGAATTCTTTTAAGATTGCATAGATTTACACTAGACAACAAATTTTATTGTAACAAATATAGAAAGTAATAAAATAAATTAAAGCGGACTAGTTAGAATTTTTTATTAGATAATATTTTCCGAATTACACAAGGCCACAACATTTCTCACAAACTACATTTATGGAAAAAATTATCAGCTAAATATATTAAAAAATACAAAATTACACTATGCAACAATTATTATTATTTTAAACAGATTATAAAAATAGAAAAATAACTTTGAAATTAAACTTTGTAGTTAAGAAGCGTGGATTTTTTGAAACATATTTTTTCAAAGATTCAAAAAGCGTGGATTTTTTGAAACATATTTTTTTCAAAGATTCAAAAAGCGCGATTTTTTATTAAAAGATGTCAGCACAAGATTTAAAATACCCACATTTTTCATGTCTATATAAGCTAGCCATTGTTCATTTCTAGTTTCAAAACAAAATTACTTTTCAAGCTTTCTCTTAACCCCTTTTATGACACCATGTTTAGACAAAACATTTGTTATAATTTTTCATATTAAATTCAAAGGAAAAAAACACACCACCAACCAACAAAAATCTGCCTATCAACCACATTATAAAGTCTCATTAACCTTAACATGAACTCTGGCTGTCTGTATCACAGTTTGTCTGCCAAGCAAACCCAGAAAAATGTCCATGGTGGATGCCATGCCTGCCCCCGCCCTGTCTCAGAGCTCTTTTGTTACATATAGGGTTCAAATTCCTATGGTTGTGTGGCGGCCACAGAGAGAGAATCTTTTGGTGACTCGTTATCAAACCATTCATATTTTCTTTCCATGTGGCCAGTCAGACCTTGATCATATTACACACAAAAAAGATCTACAACAATATTCTCTGACAACTAAACCACAACAATACCATCACACTTGGCATTAAGCAAGTTGGACAACAGAAAGAAAAAAACAGTCCCATCCCGGTTGATGAGGATGATGACGACGACATGGCAAAGGCAAAAAATGGACAAAATTAAAACTAAATGAAAAAATATATATTTAAAAAAAATATACGCTACACATTCATTGGATTGCAAGCAACATGGTTGTAGTGTAGTGTGATGGTCATTCCAAACTCAACATTCAAATGAATGCCACTGCCGCCTGCCACAATTTCAAAGCTTTTTTTTTATTTTCGCAAAAGCTTGTGAGGTGTTTGCGGGTAACAATTTTTTTTTGAAAATTTGAGAGGACACAACACCATGCCACACCACACCACCACTCTACAACACAATACACCATCACAACCGGGGCTAAACAAAAAGTGACAGCAACAAAATTGAGTTAGTTAACAGTTTTATATGCGTTTATGCAGATTTTTAACAGAGATTTAACCACGCACAAGAATTCCTTTAAACAAAATGTTCTTTGTTGGTCATCCATGTCAAACACCAGATTCTAGCAAAACATGGAGGGAGTATTTGGAAGGGTAAACAGTTAAAGATATAGCCGTGAAGTGAAAAAAAAACAGAAGACGAAGAAGAAGAATTTCTTAAGTAACTGAAAAGGGTGTCACTTTGCTGTGTGTTCAACAAGAAGAGACAGCACAAAAATGTGTTTAAATGATTGTGGTTACAAGGTGAAAGGGATTAAGTCAAAAAAATTATAAAAATGTAATAAATTAAAATTAAAATAATAATTATTATTTTGTAATTAAAATTTCGAAGAAAAAAATTAAATATTTTTAAAAATGGATTACATTTTGTAATGTTGTAAACCTTTGCACTTTTTATCACCTCAGTTTACTGATCTAAAATCGGCCACAAAAAAAATATTGTATTTTTTACATTTTTTGACTTAATCCATTTCCCTTTGTTAACGAACAATCATCCTTGTTACTTTCATAAGTATTTCTTTATGCTTTATTATTGTTGTTTGGGCTTACAGCTAGCATGTCACTTAAGATAATTTTTGTTTCTGTGCGGATCTGTTCTTCGTACGTTCTTTTGCGTGTTTTCAGTGTCAGACTTCTTTGCAAATAACATGTCTAAAGCAAGTAGCGTCATTTATGGCGCGAAGTGAAAAAATGGAAAACAATCTGTAAAAAATTGTATATATGTGAAAATCCCCCCTGGACATGTGCCGGTTAATAGACACTGTCACATATGCTGGTCGCCGACAATAACACTATGAAATAATACACAGTTTTTTTTTTTTTTGACAAGCATATGACTTACAAGTTAAGTTTTATTTCATTAAAAAAAATAGAAAAAATATAATTCCTCGCTTTTGAGAATTAAAAATAAAAAATAAAAATAAGTGGCTTAAATCTTGCTTTGTTGGAGACTTTTTTAATAATGGAAAAACAAAAGAAATATATATTTTCCTTTGAAAAAAAAATATATATATATATATATATATTTTTTAATTAATTAAAAATAAAATAAAAAAATTATTTAATTTCTAATAAAAAATAATAAAAATAATATATATATATATATATATATATATATATTGGAATATTTGTTTTAAAAAAAAAAAAAATATAATATAAAAAATATAAATATATATATAAATATATATTTATACTAAAATAAAATATAAATATGTTGACTTTTTGGCAATGTAAAAAATATATTGAAAATATTTATTATTATTATTTTTTTGTTATTAAGTTAAAACATTTCTTTTCCAAGAAATCAGAATATTTTTATATCATTCATATTTATTTTTATTCAAAAATAAAATTTATATTTCTTTTTAAAAATGATTAATTTTTTTTGTTTTAAAAAATGATCAATTTTTTATTTTAAAAAATTATTAATTTTTTATTTGGTAATTGAAATGAAAAAATCTAAAAATATAAATTCTTCTCTGCTTTGACAAATTAAATATATATTTTTTTTAATGTTTTATTTCATTAAAAAAAGATAAAATGAATTTAAATGTAATAATTTATGTTTATTTATTTTTTTATTTTTTTCTATTAAGTTTTATTTTACTTATTTCAAATATTTTTAATTTAATCTTCTTTTCTTAAAGTAAAGCAACACATATTCAAACAATAAAAATGTTACCATAATATTTTTTAATTTCATTGCCAAAAGTGTCATGTTACGAAGATTTATAAACAAATGTCATGTTGAGCTGTCCATTTAATTCAAAAAAGAGAAAAAAAAAAAACGAGAAAAAATTCAAAACAAAAACCTCATACTGTTCCAAAGCCAGTCATGTTCTGAATTAAGAAACTAAAAACAAACACAACTAAAATAATACACGCCCAAATATTTTTATTTTTTATTCCAAAACACTAAAAAACTGATAATATTTGAAAAAAATGTGTTGTCATTGAATGTTGAATATTTTGTTCTTTGCCATGTTCGAACAGGTTTTGTGGCATGGGATGGGGGCAACGAAACTTTGTTTCAGAAATGATTTACATTCTTATCACTTTTACTTTGTCGAGGATGATGATGGTGATGGGCGTCCATATACCAAAACATACAAAAAAATACTCCTGTTCAGAGTGTGTTTGTAACCTTTTGGGAAGGACATTTTTCAAGATTTATTATCTTTGAATTTCCAATGAAACCAATGAATATTTCATTCATTCATATCATTGTCACTTAGGTATTTTCAGAATTTCACACTTTACTTTCGAAGGGGTCTCCAAAACCAAACCGAGAAAAAACTTCTCACTGTCGAAATATTTTCGTTTTTTTATGGAATTGCCCCTGCACTCCATAACTATGTGAGCAATGAATTGTTGTTGTTGCTGCTGTTTTCTTGTGGCAAAACACGCACTTGTTTAGTTTCTTCATAGTTGCATCTCCTTTTTCCTATGTGCGGCGGCACACTTACACATTGTCTTGGTATTGGTAGATACCAATCCATGTTATTGTCACCCTTTTGTGTCACCATTACACACTGCCAGTGGTAGAAATGTAATGGTAATGGTGGTGGTGGTTGTTGGTCATAGCTTCTATCAACCATTCTCCCAAATACTGATGGCTACTTTTTTTCCTCCTCCTTTGCTAGGCAGACATACAGCATATGTGTTATACCCTATGTGACCGTCTAGCTATAGAGCGTTAACCAGCCAGGCAGGCAGTGCTGCCTGGATGACAGTCTTTAGTAGTTTATGGGCATAGTGGCATGTTAAAATAAGATTTATTACCATCTCCCATACATGCACAAAATCCTATAAGTTATAATGGAGTGTTGTCGTCGTTGTAATCGTTTGCTGTTGTTGTTTTCTTTTGATTGCAATGGTATTGGTGGTGGTGGTGGCCCTTTTTTGGGATCATATTGTAGATTGTTACTACTTCTGGTGCATAGCGAGGGTAACCGAAAAGTGTCAATGTAACGAAAAAGTAGTCACGTTATATTTCATTTTTGTTTGGTAAACGATTAAAAAGGAAAACCATTTTCTTTTTGTGATAAGAAGTTTCTTTTTGATAAAAATCTGTGCATATAAAAAGAAAATCAAAATATTTCGAAGGAAAATTCAAAGTAATAGATCTTAGTTTACAAAATGAAATCATTTATCCACCATTGTCTAATTTAAAGTTAAAAAAAACCTCAGAATTAAAAACTTTAAAACTTATTGACTTCTTTAATCATGGCAGTTAAACCAAATTTTGGTATTTACAATAAAAATATATTTTTTATCTTAAATAAAATATTTATTTTATATTTAAACTAAAATAAATTATCACATATTTGTGATCTTCAATTTTTTTTTTTTTTAATTTTTTTAAATTATTTACTTTTGAGAGAATTGTGATTAATGAAACATACTGGTGATTAAAACCTATTCGAACTCTATTTATATCTCTAATTAAATATATTTTTACACTATTTTTTTTGCCCCACTGTCCCTCTAATATCTTTAACAAGTAAACAACAACTATTATTTAAACTACCTTTTGGCATTGCCACCAACATTTTCAAAAGCAAATTGTCAACTTCTATTGTCAGCATTTGATTGATACTAGTATACGGATAAATATTATTAATAAAACGAACAACAACAATTGATACAACATTCTAATCTAGTTACTACTCCCTTTTTTGCGTTTTTTGCACACAACAATCCTTTTCGACATGAAGCAGAAAAAAAAACACGAATGACAGCTGTCAATATATGTGGCATGACAACATTCAAGAAAATGACATTTTGTTACAGCGACATAAAATGCGGATTTTGTAATAGACGACGGGATAGGCAGACAAACAGACTTGTTGGGAGAGAGAGAAAACAACTTTATTGGGCCACAACATTAAAATGACATAAACTGTCACTTGTTTTGAGAAATCACAGAGAGGCAGCTACATACAAACAATTGCAGCAATCCAAACAACAATGAAATCAATGAAAAGTAGGAATAAAAAATAAAATACGTTAAAATGCAGGTATATTAAAATTGCCGTCCTATCCTGCAGTTATGACCACAAACAATGCTTTAGAATATTTTTGCACGTTTACTCTCCGAACTAGCCAGTTGTAGTCATTTCTCATATATTTTTGATACACACATTTTTGCTGCCTTTCTTCGTTTGCATATTTGTGCGAAACCTGGCGAATTAAATGGCGAGAAAAAAAGGCAAAGTCGAAAACTCTGCAGAATGTTTTGTGTTAAGAAGTCAGTCAGTGCAATTCTCCGATGTTTTTTCTTCCTTGTTTTTGTCGTTTTTTTGCCTGCATTGTTTTTACCTGTGCGATGTTTTGTTTTTCTTTTCGTCTTTTTTTATTATATAGTTACTTTTTTCTGTGTGTAGAAAAAACTACGCAGCAGTGGTGTGCAGCAGGGTATGCATTGGAAAAGATACACAGAGATACACAATTCGTGTAAAGTAAATAAGACATTTGTTTTTAATGCTTTATATTTATCATGCAACGCACGTCAAAATGTTAAACGCCTCTATTCGTTAAAGATAACTTCATAATATATCACGTTAAGTAGGCGCTAGTTCAAAATTGTTTAGTTTCGCTTTTCAAGTTTCTGGTCTGTTTGTTCGTTGTGTGTCCACTGCTGCAGCAGTAGTGCAGCTCAGCTGCTGCTGGCGATGGCTGACATTGCTGGTCACCACTTGCATAAAAAATTTGCAAACTTTGTGTGCACATTTGTTGTTGTAATAAGCTATATTGCAAAGAAAAAGGAAATAGTAAAAAAGTGAAAAAACAGCCAAGTGATGTGATAATAAATGAAAGCCATCATTTCGATTACTAAAGACTAAAGATAAAGTTATTAATGAGCTGACGATAAAAACGATGGTGAATATGAAAATGTATTTTTGTTGTAAGTAATGGTTTGGTTGTGAACAGTGGTTTTGTTAGAAAAAAATAACAAAAAAATGCAAAAATTGAAAAATTTTAAAAAAATTTTTAATAAAAAAAATATTTTTGGAATCATAAAATGTTGAAATGCTTTCAATGTTTCAATTTTGAAAGCCTATATGAATGGCTATAAAATCCTAAGGATATTGTATTCTCTTTGTATTTAAATATATATATCAGCTAAATTATCTGAACTCTATCAGCATCCTCAGTAGCAAACTGCTGCACTTGATCAGTTTGTGTGTGTATGTGAACATGTCCTGCATTAATGCAAATCAAAACTGATGCTCATCATCATCGTCATTTTGTGGGTTAAATTTGTATGTCTGTCCATTTAGCCATGAACGTGTAACGCCTACAAATTGTTGCATTATTAAGTAAAAACAGGCTGGCAGATAAAAACAACAACTGCACCGAAAAAAATCAGAACGAAATAACGATGAACTTGCAAGCTGTAACATGTGATGATGATGACGAGAATGATAATCCTCATAATAATAATTGTGTTGGTGTTTGTAAAATCTGAATCATCATCATTGTTATCATAATGATAACATACATCCATACATACACATACAATATGACATTGAAGCTTATTCTCAATGCTAAAAACATGTTGCCAACAAACATACAACAATCAAGCTGCTGCTGCTGTCACACCAATGTTCATGTTGCTCCTGATGACGTTCTTACGACATACTACTGCTGGCACAACTACATACATACTCTAGTCGTCATCGTCGTTGCATGGTTTGTGGTTGTTGACAATGGTTTGGTTGTTGTTGTTTGCTTGCTTGCCACGTATTGGATGGATGGATTTTTGGCTGCAATGCAATTTATGTTGTTTTTTGTTTTGCATTGCTGGTTCTTTTGACTCAGATTCTGTTGCGGACCATTACTTTGTCATTAACTACAGATTAAAAAAAATGATGATGAGATGTGGGAAGCCCACCGGTAAGGGTAGTGGGGGTGTGGATATTTAATAATGTGTTGTACGTGGTAGGGAATTTGGTAGTACTAGCAGCAGTAATTTAAATGTTTCTATAAGAGCAATAAAATGGCGTTTTTGTTGTTGTTGAACCATATATTTATTGTGCTATAGTATGAGATTGATAAATGCAATGCAATGGGAAAAATATTTTCAAAAAGATGAAAAAAAAAAATAAAATTGTTTTATTATTTTTTTATAAAGCAATAGTATATTAAAATTTTTATATTTCTATAGTAAATTGTCTATAATTATTTTTAAATGAAAAAATAAAAATATAATAATTTAATTTTTAAAAACAGTATTTTAAATTTCACGTGTTCTCTAAAAATAGAAATAATATTTAACATTTGCTAAAATTAATACTAAAAAATGAAACACAGATGTTCTATTTATCTAGTGGCTACTTTTTAATGACTTTTCATTTTAAAAAAAATTAAATAATTTAAAATAGTGGTAAAGTCATATACAAAACATATATATTTTCTCTAATTTTCAAAAATAGTATTTTTTATTAAAGGGAGTCTCTAAACAAGGATTAACTTTTGATAATTGCTAAAATTAATAATAAAAAAATATCCTTATTTGACTTAGAGTCTTATTTCGGAATAATATTTCATCTAGTTTTTTTAATTGATGAAAGTTTTTTCGATTTTTCATTTTAACCTTTATTTCTTACATTTAAAAAAACGTAATTTCCCTCAAATGCTTTTATGAACCTCATACTGTACTTTATTGCATTGAGTCCTTGATATGTTTTCCGCATCAACCAGAAAACCCGTTAATGAGGTGTTTAATGTACATTTAAGTGAATATTTTGTATGCACAATTAACTGTCCAGTTATTGTAAATATTTAATGCAATATGGTTTGACATCATTATGATGCCACATTGATGGCTTTTGAACTTGGTACTCAACCTGATTGCCAAGAAAACCACAAAGAGTTAAATAAAAGGGAATAATTTCAGAGGGTCAAAAATGGTAGCCAAAATCAAATGTAAATTAAGTACTACAAATTTATGGATTTTTTCCAATATACGACTTTTTTGCATTAGAGATTTGTTTTTCCAATGTTCTAATTTTTCCAAATTTTTCCATGTGAAAAAATAACTTCGCCAATTTTTCGTCCACGTGATTTATGCCTTGTCCCAGATGTTCATACATGGACACACACACGCACACACCTACAACCCCATTCATTAAAATTTGTGACAAATTTCGCAATTTAACCCACCCCCTTTTACAACACACCACTTTTCTTCCAGCGCCTTCTTGTCACGCATTAAAACATGTTTTACTACTTTCTTTCAGCCATAATAACAACAACGCCATCATCCCCTAAAATTTTAAACATCGCTCTTGTTGTTGTTTACAACACATTTTTTTCTCTTTCTCTGCTCATAATAATGGCCGGACGGTATGATGCATTATGGCTGCACCTGTCGGCCATAGTTGTTGTTTGCTTGGCCGACATCCATTATAATTATAATTCCATCATTTGATTGGATCTTGAGTTATGATGGCTGCTGATCAAGCAATGATTTTTTTCTGTGTATACATTCTCACTAGGAAAGTGTTAATGGGGATATTGAGAATCGAAAAAAATGCCGACGGCTATTAAGATTTATAAATGGCAATTTAAATCTTTGCCATAAAGTAACACTTTGACAAATGAAAATATTGCTTGTTAATTGATCAATGTATTTGCATAGCACTGCGAAGTTATAAAGTCTAGAGTAAACAAACAAACAAACCACCCGAGAGACAGATATCCCCCATGGCTTAAAATCCCCTCTCCCCAATGAAATGTCTAATAGAAAGGGGTTACATATTCAAATAGGTTAACATGATGTTGTTGTTGCTGTTGTTGTACGGAAAAGCAAATAAATAAATGTTTATTTAAAACCCCATTGCTAAAATTTAATTACAATTTACTTAACATACATATGGTTTCATATAACCAATAGACATTTTTAAACACGCACACACATACATACCTACATATGTTTGTAGGAATGTGTATAGGTTTTAAGTTCGTTTCCAGAGAAAGAGTGTTGGCTTCAAGATAATATGGAGTGTAAGAGTGTAAGAATGTTTATTTAATATTTATATTTACGTACTATAACTTGGTTTTATTGTGTGTTCAATTGCACTTTTGGCTTTTACACACACACACACACTCACAATCACACATTTGCAATGTTGCCGAAATGTTCCACGCCATTCTCCCCTTTCCCTCCTTCTATGCTATTCGTTATCCATTTGTAATACTATAGCTATGTTGTTGCAATATATCTAAAGATATACAAATATATATGTACGTACATATATTTTTCACACAAAAATAGTCAAACATTGGACGAGCGGAGGTGTGATCAGGTTGGGAGAAAAAAATGTTGATGGGTATATTTTTTAATAAAATATATAATAAAATCGAAAGAGAAAAAACTGACTTAAGGGGACCCCCCCATTCTCGGGGTCAAAATTTGTGGTGACATAATTCGAATCTACACTAATTAAAAAATGTCCCTACAAAATTCCAAATGAAAATCTCAAGAACTCTTGAAGATATAGCCGATTTATTGTGCCAGCATCAAGTGACGGCTGAAGGGCTTCTCAAATTTTAAACGCGTTTTTCTCTAAACATTTTTTTGCGAATGGCGGGCACGATAACTCAAAAACTAATAACCCAATCGATTTAAAATTTTTACACGTTTCTCAGTGAGTGTATAGCTATCGTATGAACTAGGATAAGGCTAATCGGTGAATATCTTCTTTATTTTTTAACTCGGGTTTTGGTAAAAAATCCGCGATTTTCCAAAAATATTTTTTCAAAGGTCCACCATTTTGTTAATTTTAGAGCGAAGTCAATAATCCTAGTTCATACGAGAGCCAGACATGTACTCTTTCTAACACCGTTGGAATTTTCGGATTCCGATGTTCCAGTGAGGAGTTTCATGCCCGCCATCAAAAATAAGGGCTTTTCTTTAATTACAAAAAACAACAACAAAGCAATAACAAACATTTTTTGTAAATTACTTTTCATCTTTTTTAAATCTTCAAATATATATGTGCAAAGTTACAAACCTTAACTAGCATTGGTATTGATTTACCAGCCCATTGAAAATCTTGAAAAATTAAAATCGAGAATGGGTGGGGTTCCCTTAAAAAAAAAAAAATTATAATTTAAATGATCATCAATTCAAATATATAAAAATATGTTTTTATTCGGCTTATGAAGAGGTTTATAATGCTTCAAGAATCAGGAAATCCACCATTGGAGTTTTCAACATGGTTTTTCATGGTGGATATAATAAATACATTATACAGTTTTCCTGGTAAAATATATAGAAATTAGGCCAGGCTCGAAGTTATAATTTTATTATTTCCAAGGATATGCTCATGATACCAATTATGGTTCTTCCGTTGGTCTGACGAACTTGAACGTGGACTAGAGACACCTATATTTATTTCCATTACCAAAATCTCACTGTCTAATATTTTATAATTGCCAACCGCTGCCTCGAAATTTTATTGATCTGGAATTAAAAATGACAAAGATTTTCTTGGACATTTTCATCCAAAATAATAATTTTTTGTATTTATTTCTTATTCAAAATTTTTTATTGAGGAGAATTTTCTTCCCCATTCAAAATATTTCCGAATTTATAAAATTGATTGAGATTAAGATTATTTTCGAAAATAAAAGACAGGTTTTATTTTGTTCTTGCTTAGATTCATAATAGGAGAGAGAAATCTCTCCCTATTTCCAAGAACAACTTTCTCTCCTGTCTCATTTAGTCTTTTTTCCCCCGACTGATTTCACTTCCTTTTACACTGTGGCACATAACTAAATACGTTTTCGTAGCAGTCAAACCATTTAGGGCCCCTTTTCCATTGTAACTGAATGGATGACAGACCGGCAAAAAAACAACAACAAAATACCTAAACATTGCCAATACTGCAATGCATTTATTCTCAACTACTACAACTACCACTCGATTCATGTACTACCGTTCTGTTCAATGTGCAAGTCCATCCATACATATATCTATGTATGTAACCCAGTGTTCTGTGTATGTGCGAGTCTGTAGACTCGTATTTTATGTCGAATGCTTGAAATTTATTGTTATTGAAATACAATTGCAAAATTAACTGTCAATGTGTAGAGTTTTCTATGTATTTATGTACATTTGAGTTGGGATACCAACAATAACAACATCAACATCGACGACGATAATACAGCCAGGAGATGTCTCGGGTTTGAATGGATTGTCCAAACACAAATATACAAATACAGATGAATTGGCCGGGTTTAAATGTGTGAGTATGTATAGCTGTGTGTCATTTTTATTTTATCTAGATAATACCGTTAAGGTCAAAAAGTAAACAATGCTGTACGTACGTATAACTAACTGCACACAAATATTCGATTTGAAAATGGTACTGGAAGTGCACATATTTTTATGCGTTGCATGTGAGAGGCAGGGTATGAAAGGAAGTGAGAGAAATTCCTAGTGGGTCTGTTAGAAAAAGGGTTTTATTGGGCGCAAATATGACTAAATTTGCGGACATAGAGGATCAGTGATTTTTTTTAGAAAATACATATTTTAAGGCGAATCATAGTGGATAAAATACCCTAAAATAATTGTTGACATTATGAAGTCAATTACAATGACCTGATAGTCCCTTTGAATAATGATACATATAAGACATTTTTATACTACCTTTTTTGTATAAAAATGCCTTATAGCATCATTATTCAAAGGGACTATTGGGTCATTGTGATTGATTTCAATTGGACTATTAGGTCATTGTAATTGGCTTCATAATGCCAACAATTATTATTTTAGTAATGTATTAAATATACATTTCAATAATATTTCAAATTAATTCCTTTGTGAGCCCCATAGAAAATACACTCCTTTATAAAAAAAAACTTCACATACATTTTCTTCTATCAATCAATTTAATTCCCTCTGGGATTAAATACTTTATTTATACTTTTTGAAAAAAACTGCACCTTTAAATTCCTTAGAGATTATATGGAATTTATTTATACCCCCAACTCAATTTTTTTATTTTACCTTCCCTTTCCCTTCTCTTGTTTCTTATTTCCACCACAACTGCCACCATTTATAAAATGCAAATTTAACAAAATTTATGTAAATTTCAACAAGAACAAGAATAATAAATCAAATTCAATGGTTTGCAATGCAACATATGTTCGCTTAGCTAAACCAACCAACAAACAAAAAAAAAAAAATCGACATACGACACGCTAGCTAGCATCAATCCACTGAGAAGATTTACGCTCATAGAAAAACGAAAATATTTAAATCAAGTCGTTATTGCACAAAAAAGATCTATGGAAAGCGTTCTAGGGTGTATGGCACTTGAAGTGCTTAAGATGTAAATTGTTGAGAGATTGAGGAAAAAACACCCACACCTAATATATGCCAACACCTACACACAAACACACAGACATACACACTCATATATTATAATGCTAATCTAATAACTTTTAAAATGTCAGAGGATTTATTTGCATTAAACGCTATACACGTTAAAACGCACAACTCCACTAACACACACAGACTCAAATCGCAAGTATGGGTGATAAGGTAGGAGAATATATTTAAAGAAATCCGAAGGGAAATACTACACCCCATACCATGAGAAAAAAATGCAAAAAAAACCTTTGGTAAACAACATCAGTAGCAGTTTTGTAGCCACGTAAGACATTCCAACACCAACACCATCATCTTCATCTTCTCCTCCATACACACACCTGGACAACCATGGCATATGATATAGTACTTTATGGCATTTTTTTTTGTTTTTTTGGTGCATCACTCTCAACAACGTAAATGTGCGTCAGGTGTGCACATTTTATAAAGTTTTAAATAATATGCTTTATTGGCGCAGTTTTCTTTTAGCACCATTCTCCTTCTGTTCTTCAGGAGAAAACTTTTCCACAAATCTTCTTGTATAGGGATTTTTTCTCACACCACGCATTTTGTAACCACGTTTTCCCTACCACTTTGAGATATTTCTGTGTTGAGGGAATTTTTTATGGTCTTAAGTAAAACATGTAAAATTTACATAAATTTCATGTAAAAACATAATGTTAGCCATTGTTTAGAAGACAAATTATGTTTGCATGCGTAAAAGTTCTTTAAGAATGAAAACTTCGGGAAGAAAATAGTTGACAGGATGTTTAGGATATAAATTTTTTGATTGATTAGTAATTAAAAAAATAAATGAATAAAAACAAAACATAGAAAAACAAGGAAAAATTAATAAATAATAAATAATTTGACACATAAGTATATTGTTTTCTTCTTCTTTATCCCTTTTTATTTCATTTTTCATATAGTATATCCTTCAACACGCTGTGGTACTTTGTGACTTTTTTTTAAATTCCTTGAAATGTTTCCATGTTTTCCTTTTCTCTACGCCTTTTTATATATTTTAAATTTTTTGTTTAATTTTTTGATAATTTTATTTTAAAGTGCTCTGCCATTTGTAATCGCATAAATCTTTATTGTACAGCCATAAGTCGCACAATTCAAACATAGGCCTATCAAAAAAAGCATTTCATGTATGCTGCGAATATAAACATACATAAATATATATGTATAAACGTGTGTATGTGCACTTAAAAAATTTTTTCTGGCAGTATGTTGGCTTATAAATACACTTGCACGGTAGCTGCGACAGCAAAAAAAAAAAAAGATGAAAAAATAGCCGACTCGAATGGCAAATAAAACAGATTCATGTGAATGCATGCAGTCTCATATATTAAGGCTCACACTATTTGTCATGAAGAGTTTGTGTGTGTGTTTTTTTCGGGCTGCTGCAAAATGATGCAGTGGCAAAATTTTTTTGTTTGCAAAGTTATTTTAATTTATTTTTTTTTCATTGGCAATTTTTTTTATATTGTATTTGAAGAGAAAATTGTGAGGCTGAGTGCAAAAATCCTGATTTTTTTGTTATAAATTTTCCTAGGATATATTACGAATTGAGCCTGGCATGTCATCCATATTGCTGCCGTGTGATATTTTATAATGAAAATCCCTTTTTGTTGTTATTGTTTTCCACTGCACTGCAGTGGCATACTGCAATATATCTTTTTTTCTTTTCTCGCCGACTGTCAATGTGTGTATATACGGCCCTGAATAATACCAAAAACTCATCCATTTTGTTTTATCAGCGTGAAAGGCATGCTGTGTGAAAATGCACAATTTTCACATTTTAACTAAATTTATCGCCTGAATGGTAAGCGGCGGCTATGGGCATACGCAAGCTTTAGTTTTTTCGGTGTAGCAGAGTGTGTGTATGTTTGTGCATGTGTGTA
The DNA here is from genome assembly GCF_032173495.1 of Musca vetustissima. Classification (NCBI taxonomy): domain Eukaryota; kingdom Metazoa; phylum Arthropoda; class Insecta; order Diptera; family Muscidae; genus Musca; species Musca vetustissima. The sequence continues at coordinate 126,858 of NW_026877686.1, read as the reverse complement.
AATAAATCCGCCAATGAAAGGCCAATAAATAAATTAAAGTAATACCCGGGCTCTATGCACACAAAAACAACAACAAATGAACCTGTACAACAATAACAATACGAAAAACTGAAATTAAATACAACAACAAGAACGTGTTTAAAAGTGTAAAAGTTCTCCAAAAACACAAAAGGGCAGCAGGAGGATAACACATATTCCCTAGTATAACACATGTGTTTATGTGTATGTTTGTCACAGTAAAAGGGGTTGTTGAGATCCATTAAATCCTCCCAACACCACCACACACAACATACCCTTTCATACCAAATCGAATACTAATTTCATTGGCTCTGTTTTGTTTTCAGCATTTGTTTTTGTTTTTCAAGCTCCATGAATTGAAATTTATTATAAACTAAAAGCAATTTATGTTTATCGACAGCATAATGAATCTCCTTCTGGTATATCAATGACTTTTGATGTCCAGGGTATAGAGAATGGTCCCTTGTTAAAGGATAAACAAATAAAATAAAATGTATTTATTCATTTTATTTTTATTATATGGATATATTCATGCATTCATTCACCAGGGTTTTAACATCAACTGTAAATGGACATACATATGTTGGATCACACACATACACACATACAGAGACAAACATTTGCAATATATGGCAAATCCTTTTTGAAAACAAACAAATAACACTAAGGATAACAATGTACAACAACATGGTATATTTATATCCCGTTTTTCTGGACTTTGCCCACTCAACATCCATATGTCATTTGGGTGTTGAAGTGGAGCTTTATTTGTTGTTGGATTTTTAAGGTATATCATCATAACCCAGCAAAAGTATTTTTAAAGGGCACAAAAGGATACGGATTGATGTAGTTCTAAAGCATTAACACATTCAAGGAAATTTGTTATTTAGGACCAGAGTTAAAAAATGCTGGTCATTTTAATATTCTTAAAAAATCTCAAAATTGTTTTGAGGTACCTAATTAAATTTTTAATTTTCAAAATTATTTGAAATCTTTTTAAACTCCCTAATTTGTACATAATTCCTATCCCTTGACTCAAAAACTTCCCTTTGGTCCTTGACACTTATTATAATGGAGGTTCCACGGTCTATATATTTGTATACCATTTCGATTTTTTATTCCCGCCAATATTTCTCAATTATATATTAGTGCTAATATTGCACTTTTTCCCAGTTCCATTCCTGACCTCCCCAGCTTATTAGCCTTAGTTGCTCTTTATTATTTCTCGCTTCAATTGGTTTGCATGGTATGACCATTTGTACACTTTGTTGGTGTTTTATTCTTTTTCTGACCAATACAAGTGTGAGTTGTGTAAATATGTTTACATTTACGAGCCGCAGAATCACTTAAGTGTGTAATTGTATATTTATCTGTTTTCATTTGACAAAATATCAACAATAACAATCACTCTTAATGTCACGTATTTTTATATACAATTGTTCTGTTCAAATGTATGTGAGATATGTATGTGAGTGTGAGTATTTGCGAATACAACATATGTTTTTTTTTTTTGGTTTGAGAATTTATGTATGTGAGTAAATGCGAATGAGGGGATGTATTTATTATTTTGTTATTGCTAAGTGCAAGTTAAGTCCAACCCTCTCTTTTGAGTTTTTGTTGTATTTTTTTATTTACAACCTCCAATTGCATTGATACTTTTGTTCGGTTAACGATAACAGATGGTAAGCTTGTACAATAGAAAGAAAACTCAACAAAAATCATTTATATTAAAAAACATATATTCTTATAAATCAAATGCATATGTAATAAATAAAAAAAAACAATACTTAAACCAAAATCATACAAAAAAAAAAAAACAATATTTTATTTAATAAAATTCATATATAATAAATAAAAAACAATACAATATTTTTACTAAATTTTCATATATTTTTGTTGCTAACAAAAAAAATTATTTTCATTTTATTAAAGTGGAAAATTTCTTAAAATATATTTACAATATTTTTATATGTGTTTATGTGTCTTTTATTGTCAAATAATATTTTGCTCGGCATAACTATTTGTGTTTATTTTCTAAAAATATACATACAATAAATTCAATAACATATTGTTTAATTTTTATATGCCCTAAGTTTATGCATTTTTTGTTAATTAGCAAAACAAAAATTGCTTGACATATTAATGTGTATTTTTCCAAATTGTGTTAATAACCTCAACAATTTTTATTTGGTTTTCATTTTTTCATTGCAAAATTTACTAATATTATTTTTTTATAAAATTTATTTATTGGCATGCTTTATTTATTTGAAGGGAATGAAATTGATATATTACAAGATCTCAAAATATTATTTTATGTTTTATATTTAATATTTTTTTAATAATTACTTTAAAAAAATATATAAAGAAAACAAAAAAAATAATTAATACTCTTATTTTTTGTAAAGAAAAAATTAAAAAAAATATTTTAAAATTCTATGCAACATATAACATATTCCCAAATACAAAAACAATTTTTATATGTAACATTAAATATATAAAATATTTTTAAAATTTTTTTGAAAAGAAAAATAAATTAATAAACAAAAATAATTTTTGTTCTAAAAAGAAATTAAAATATTAACAATTAAAAGACTCAATCTGATTAAAAATTGTATATTAAATATCTGAAATATTGTTTAAAATTTGTTTTTACAAAAAATATTAATTTTTACACAAAAATAAATTAAATAATTTTGTTTGTCAAAAATATTTATAAAATATTTTTATGAAAAAGATTGCGATTTTTTAATTTTTCTGTTAAATGTTCCTCAAAAATAATTGTTATTAATGCCTAATGAAACATTTATTTTTGATAAAAAAATTAAATGAGAAAAAAATTATGTTTTTAAAAGTCAAGTCTGATTTAATTAATTTTGTGGTTGTTAATTTGAGCTATATATTCAAATTAAATTTTTTATATTATATATATATATATATATATATATATATATATATATATATTTTTTTTAATAAATAGAAAACTTAAAAAAAATATTTTTTATTCCATAAAATAATACAAAAAAAAAAAAATAAAATAGTAAAAAATAATAAATTCTTTTTGTGGAAAATAAAAATCAATATTTTGTATTTTTTTAGTTTTAGGAATAAAAAGAAATATGTTTTAGCTACTTATTTGTTTAATATTTAACATTTTGTCAATTAATTTCATTCCTTTTAATTTATTATTATTATTTTCTTATTTTTAATTTTTCTTTATTTTATTTTATAACGAATTTAATTTACATAACAATATTCTAAACATTACACCATATAGGAGAAGTGCTGTTACTCCAAATTAAAAATAAATAATATATATTTAAAAATGAACACATATATATTCAAATTTTCTGTATACATATTTTTTGAATATCCAAAAACAACAAATAAATAAATTATCAATAAATCATGGGAATTAGGAAATTAGTTTCAATCTCTCAATTTATATTTTTATTTTTTTGGGAGTTTTAACAATTTTTTAAAATTTAAATGGGTAATTGATGGGAGTAGACATACATCACATATAACTTCGATGGAAATTTTCAAATTAACGACATTCTAAATCTACTCTCGATATGAGAAATAAAATAAAATGAGAACCCATACCATTTGGTACAAATGCAAAACAAAATATTTCTCCTTCAAAGAATGGTCCAGTGTTTAGATAGTTTTGCTTATTTTTGTTGAAATTATTTAAAAAATAATATATATTTTTTGGTTAATATTTTCGTTCAAATTTTAAAATTTTCCCTTTGAATTTTGTTTCCTTTAATTTTTATTTCAATAAGTTTAATTTTTTTATTTATTCCTATTGGCCGGTTAATATTTGAGTTTAGAATTTTTGCCTGTAATTTATTTATTTTGATTGATTAGATTAGCTTGAGAATTTATGTTTTCCATTAATTTCGAAACCCATGGTAGGGCTTTATGATTTGCCACACCACAAAAAAATCTTCAAAAAATCACCTCATGGCCTGAATTTTAATTACAGGCAAACATGGACAAACTGATGGAAATATGAATGGGCTGAATGAAAAAAGGAACTCCATAATTGATCCCAGTAAGTATTGTTTCTTTTGGTTTCCAAATTTCGAACAGTTAGTTTGGCAGTTAAATAGGGCAAAGAGGTTTTGAAAGGAGGAGTTGTTTCTCCTATAAATGGTGTAATGTTATATGTCTTACTAATAGCATCCTTAATTATATATTTGAAATGTTTTTTTTTACAAAAATAATTAACCAATTTGTTATTTCTGTCTTCTTTTGTTACAGGTAAGAGATACTCAGAATCTCTTGCGGGCTCATTACTACCAGATTGGTTAGGTAAGTACACAAAACAAATTATGTTTTTTGTTTTTATATATAATTTTTTACATTTAAGTTTTTTGTATTTTATTTTTGATAAGTTTTATTTTTTGGTTTTGTTTTTTGTAACCCCCAAATTTTTGTATTTAAGTTGCTAATAATTGTGTGTAACTAGTATTAGTTTTTGAAAAAAATATATGAAAATTAATTGGCCGAAAAAGAAACTAGAAAAAGGATTTTGATTTTGAAAAAAAAAAATATTCCCCGCCTTGTTAAAAAAGAAATATTCCTAAAATTAAATTGGCAATTTTTTAGAAGAGCTTTTTGTATGGAAATTCCCCCATGAAACTCCCCAACTTTTGATTTTTGTGGTTATTGTTTTTGGAAAAAATAATCCCCTGTGGTATTTTTTTCGAAAGAAAAAACAATAACAATATGATTTTCATTTTTGTATAATTTTGTTACAAAGTTTAAACAAATTTTAATTTATTTAAACCAATATCAAGTCTCGAACATGTGAGGATATTAGCCAGAGAAGGGAGAGCGTGTAAGCTATCCAAGTGAGCTAAACAGAAAGGAGGTAAACCAGAATGTAAATGAATGTCTTGTGATAGATGTTGTGATTTTAATTCCCTATTCTTTTTCTTAATAATATTTAGAAAATATGCCCATAATGATATATCCAAGAGAATTTTCCAAAAAAATAAAAAACCAAGCAGCATGTGCATGTTCCATAACTTCCAACATAATTATATATCCCTTCCACCCCCTTTTTAAATAGGTGTACATAAATTCCGCATATATTTTCAATGTTATTAAGACATATATAGCAAATTTTCATTTTCACACACGGTGAATTATCCGCTATGTATTATTGTATTGTAACTAACAAACCAAAAACAAAACACTTCCATTCAAATCCATAATACAATTACTTATTTATATACATACATACTTATATTTGATGTTACATTGACACGCAACATATAAAAAAATATTAAATACGAGTAACAAATATATAAAAAAAAATCTTGTTTTTCTTTTTCGTTTTTTTTTTTTTTTTTTTTGTTATTCGCTGCTACACTGTTGCAAGTTTAACAGTGTAACTATTTTCACGCATGCATTTGTATTTCCTTGCAACAATTTGTGTGTGTGTGTGTGTGGTATACAGTGGGGCAATGTAATAAAAAATGGGAAATTTTCTATAATTTCAAAGGACTGAAAAAAAATGAATTAAAACAAATCGGGCAACACCCTTTTCAAAACTTAAACCCAAGATTCTTTGCCACTTGTTAACCTCTTGGGACAGATATGGGTGATCTTGGCCAAGGTCGTGTAATTTTAGCATCAAAACTAAATCATTTTGAAATTATTGATACATTTTTGTCTGATTTTAAAGAAGTGGTGAACCAAACATTCAACATTTCTCCGATTGGCATGGATTGCCGTATTGAAACTAGAATTGCAATCGGTTCAGTTTTGCCCGATTGACATAAACTTCGAAATTAACCTAGAATGACGTTTGACAAACTTTGTTTAAATCGGTTCAAATTTCAATATGAACAAAATATCCAATATATCATTATATGGAAGCTATGTGAAAACTTTTTATGATATACCCCATTTTCAATACTGAGCTTCCTAGGAGTGGTATGAAAGTATGTGCAGGGTTTAAACAGACTGTCATAGACTTTAGGGGGCTCCGATGACTATATAGAAATGCTGGAAACAAAAGGAAATTTTTAAATAATATGGTGAAGGATATAAGAAATATTTTTACTATGGAGAAATATTTTTACTTTCATAAATTTTTTAGATAGGCCTTCATATTATGGAAATCTTTTATATAGCACACTGTCCACATTTATGCTACATTTATGTCGTTAAACAAAAAAAATATTTTTGTTTTACTTTGAACTCCCACAAGTCCCACTGTGCGACCATAGATATACTAAATTAAGTTACATGCATTACAGCATTAAACAAACATTGAGTGCAAATAGTTATAATATATCATATATATAAATACAAACATATATATAATTCAAAACAAAACATGTTCACACTTTGTAAATCAAAATGTTATGATTTGTTGTAATTAAAATTTCAGTAAAGAAAAATAAAACATTGTAACTATGCTTAAAATAAAGTGTTAACTGAATAACTACAATTATACGCCAGATTGAAATTACTTCATATGAAAATAATGACAAACAGTTTTTAAATATTCATAATTTTTAAATATTCATAAAAGAAAAAATCAATAAATCTTCGTCTTCTCTTGGCCAAATGAAGAATGAATTGTGTGATTTCTATTTCTGTTGCCAAAGGCCAACTCATAAACTGTCTATACAGACATCTCTACACGTTTTTTTTTCGGATATATATTACCAATCATAATTCATATTTATCACAGGGGCATTTACATACAAAAACAAATTTGTTGCTTTTTAATGACTTCCTGACGAATGAATGAAAGACGAAAACAAAACAAAAACAACAACATAACACACATATAATAATAACAACACACATATAATAATAACAACAATTACACAAATATAAATTGTTGTAAACATGTAGTAATAAATAATAAAATTGAAAAACTGTTTCTCGATTTCCGCCGGAAAACTTTCGCACTTGTTATACTACTCTTTGTGTGTGCGTGTCGAATAAACAATTCAACAGAATTATGGAAAGGAAGAAAGAAAGAAAAATTCATATTCTTGTAAATTTATTAAATCAAAACTCTATTGTAGAAAAATGTCAGAAAAAATATTTTTTTTACAAAAATTTCATTTTATATCTCAGGCTTTGCTTTGCAACACTAAAATATAATTCATTCAAAATAAGAATAATAAAACTGTCTTTTGCAAACCCAAGGCAATTTATTTTCCCAGCCAATTCATTTGTACTTCCTCAGCAGGCCTACACACGAGTATATCCCAAAAAACGTAAAAACGACAAATAAAATAAATTTATGATGATTTTATACTTATTAACAATGAATAGCCTAGCTGGCATATATCGATATACATAAATGGAAAATCCTGGAAAATGGCATCTATTAGTACATGGACAGTAAATTATTGAGCTCATAGAAACCACAAAAGCCAGTAAGAAAAAAATCGGTTGAAACAAATTAAAAAATTGCTTAGTAAACTTTCTCATTTACATTTGGAAAAAATAAATAAAATCAAAGTAATAAATTTTGTAAGGCTTTTCAACCAGCCATCCAACCTTCGATCTACCAAAATAGAGAAAAAACGAGAGATTTTTGTCAATCTCTTTTCTTGAAGAAATGAACATTTCTCCTTTCCTTTTGCTCACCACTGTATCATATGTGTGTGTGCGGTTTTGTCTTGTCTGTCCATGTCTTTATTTGGCATTAAATTATTGATTTTAGGGTGGCCCATCATGGTACATTTTTAGCAAATAGAATTTAATCAATTTATTTCGTGTGTGTTTATTTTTTTGAACATCAACAAAAATTGCCTTTATTGTTTGTTGTTGATTTTAATAGGGGTTGAATCTCCCTTCCGGGTTTCCTTAAAGTGTTACGGAAGATTTAGTGTTTTGCGGGGGTTGCAGAGCTAATTTATTAAAAAGGGGATATTGCCGTTAAGGCATTACAAAAAAAGGGTAGCAGAAATGAGTTTCCCATGAGCGAATTGAAAATTTTGCAATTTCATCAAAAAAAAAATTGCTAAATATTTTTTCCAATATTAAAAGAAAGTCTGTGGTCTGAAATAATGGACTTCGAAAAATGATCATCTACAAAAACATGTAAAATCATGACAAAATCAAGTTGGAAAGCAAAAATAGAATACCCAGAATAGAAAAATAAACCCAAGGAGACGTAACAATGTATGTGCAAATTTTCAAGGGACATGGACATGGATAAACCGACATAGAATTCTATTGAGGGTTTGCAAATGGAAAGACATATTTAATTTACACTCCCCTTAATGGTGAAAAGTATACAAATTAAAATTAAAAGTTTTTCCTGTTTAAACACCTAAAGGGTGTTGATTGATGAGTTTTAAATAGAATTTGTAATTTTCGGATATTATAATGAGCGGAGAAATAAAGTTGGACGGGGCCGACCATATGACACCCTACACAACTACCATGGAACTCGAACTTTCTGCGGATCTATATTCCGAGCCTGGACAATATTTCGCGATGTTTGCACCCTTTTGACCGGTTGGAGGCCAGCAGCTTCTCTCTAAACAATATCAAAATACGTACACACCAGTAAATATTTTCGTATAACTCCCACATCTGAGTACAATAGAATTAATATCAATTAAAAGGTCAACCATTCCTCCTGAAAATACTATCAACTTCTCGGTTCGATGTTCTTCAGAAGTAAATATATACGTCGTAGAATGTAAAATTTGCTACTTTTCATACAAAAGTCTGGGTCCATGAGATTATCATGAAAAGAGGCAAGGTTGTTAATTGGGCACATCAAACAGCTATTGCAACCCAGTGTTAATGACTTCAAGCAAACTTTTACTTTAATTGTGTGTGTATAGCCTACATATTGCTATATTACAACAGCTAACCTACAAAAAGAAACAAACAAATTAATTCCAAAGGAAACAAAGCAATTAAAAGGTATAAACTATACCATCAACCAACCCAACACCAAAAGTACAACTTAAGCCCCCCAGCAATTAACACTTTTATACGCCTTTAAGTAGTTTTAACTCCCCAAAAAGTGTATGTTTGTATATACACGCCACACACTTTCATCTTCCTTCGAAAGGTAGCCAACCAATTAAAGGGAAATACAACAAAAGAGAGCAACGAAGCATTTGGAAACTTTCACCAAATGTTCTCTTACCCCCAGCCCACGTTAGATGTCAGCAGAAAAATATATGTCCTTAAATCATTAGCTGCTGTGGTGTTATCACTTAATACTTCTTTTCCACTGTTCCAAGTTCGGCTCGATTTTTCTTCTTTTTTGAACGGCCCTGAAAGTAAATGCCATATATAATTTGTTATGGCCTTCTTTTGTGAATTACCCAAAGAAGAAGAAATGCGGCCCAGTTATTGATTTTTTTTCTCGTGTATTGTATTTGGCCATTTTATTCCTGCCGTCTTTATGTACATCTATACATTCCTTTATATATACAAAAATAGCACAATTACCCAGTTACCAAAAATTTTTTCGATGTTAAGGCATTTATAACCATTTAAGCAAACAACCAACCACCTAACAAACCTTTCAATGCTGGCTGCCATTAACCAACAACAACAGCAACAACAAAAAATAAAACGGCTAACAACTTTTCAAGGGATGCCATCGAAACTGTGAATCATGGCCTATGGGTGGGCGGTCATAGCGTTTTACAACAACTGCCGCTCTTTGTTATTATTGTTGTGTGTGTTCAGCAGCAAAAAGGACTTTGTAAAGGATTTACATAAAAGCCAATTTTTTGCAAATTCAGCAGATGAAAGCGTATAAATTTTATTTGATTTATGTGTTTTCTCTGTTAAAAACAATTCATACAAACACACTACATTTATACATACATGTGAAGTTTATATGTTTGTATATATAAGATTTTTTGTAGCACATAAACACACTCTGCTAAAAAGTAGTGCCAAATATTTTTGCTGGCGGGGCAAAGGGAATATGAAAAAAAAGAGGAAAAAAAAACAATTCAGATCAAACCCAACACACCTTTTTACGCAGGATATTGTTTTTGATTAATATGCATGAATTTTGTGTACTAAATGTGTGTGTAACTAAATGCCAACATTTTTTGCGGTACAGTAAGGCAGAAAAGTGTAGGTATGAGGAATGTAGGAAAGAATTTATAAGACATAATAAAAAATTATTTTTTTTAAATTGTAGTGAAAATTTTTAACCTGAAAGAAATTTCATAATAAATGAGAGTGCATGACTTTGAAACTCGAATATTTTTCGAGAATTCAAATAGAAATAGAAATTTTGACTTCCGACAATTTAAATATAATTCCATTTGAAACATCGCGAAATATTCACCTGAGACCCTATAAAGTTTATTGCCTTATCATGTAAAGGCAATAAGTGCATATTTTAAAATTGTACGGGAGAGACAAAAAAAAAACAGTCAGCGACATGTGATAATTTGGACTTCGGATCTTTACTCATCTCTACAAAATAATAGTATCCCACCCCATTATTCCGTAATTTTGGTACGTTGAATTGGCTTTGATTTAAAATGAAAAATTGTCTATAGCGTGGCCTTTATATAAGAAACTCTATCGATTTTTGATGTATTTTAAATGACCACTTCACGATGTAGGGTTCGTCCCGGCCGAACTTGAAATTTTTACATGAGTTGTTTTAAGGTTTTCTAAGCCAAAAGACTTTTGAATGTTTTGGCATGCTTCAAATATTTTTCGTTATTGTTTGTTTTCCTTCTCTGTTTTTTTTTTTTTTCACCAAAATATTTCATGTTTTCTACATTCCACCCCTTTTTTCCAAAAAAGAAAAAATATTAAATTTTGTATATTTCAAATTTTATGTAAAATTTATTCCAATTTTTAAAATCAGTTATTCAAATTATTATTCAAAAATTTTGAAATTAAAAAAAAAAATTACAATTACTTTTCAACACCACTGTACTTAAAGATTACATAGACAACATTACAATGACCTTTATTTGCTGTTAAACGTTTGTTAAAGAGAAAAATCCTGATTTCTCACAAAATACACAAAAATACGAAGGAAGATAAAAAGGCAAAATGAAAAAATTTTATAAAATTGAAAATACCGATAAAAACAAATATCTAACACATATACACTTTTTTACAAAAATACAATGCCTAACACATTTTTAAAAAATAACATCCTTCTGTTTTTTGTGAAAAATTTACAAATTGAAATAACAACACGAAATACAAATATTAAATAAAATCATTCAGCTGTGAAATTTCCAGATCCAGAAATAAACTCTATGCCAAAAAATGGATGACATGTTCTAAACAATAACCAAATGAACATTTTAATTAAATTTTGATTCTTCGCACTCAAAGGAATTAAGATGTTTTAAAATTAATCTTTGTTCAATATTTCTGGGAAATAAGTTATGGGCAACAATGTTAATTGACCATTAAAGCCATTGGCCAGAAGGCATGATTTACAATGGTAAAGCTAGCGAAGAATTCTCTGAGTAAAAACCTTTCATTCGGCCGAAATGTTCTTCTTTTACAATTTTGGATTTTTTTCTGCAATAATCATGAATCCAAGAATCGTCAAGGGGTAGTTTGCTCTAAAGCAGATAATAATCGACACAGACTAAATTCAAAATCTCCAGGGCTATGTAGATGCCATGGTTCTCAACAATTTTGACACAAAATCTATGATGAAGCAAAACACCTCTAAGTAAAACAAAAATTAAACATACATTCACAATGGTCCACCTTGCGAGCCTCTCGAATAATTCTACCCCGACCCCACAACTTTAAAAATACTACTCCTCATCCTCCCAAATGCATTGATTAAAAAAACAAGAATCTAGGCTTCTGTCATAAATCAAAAACATTCATACAATTTCTATTGGCTATATGAAACCATTATTATCTCAATAAACATTTACCACTCAAGAAAAAAATAGAAATAGAAATACCCGAAAGAAATCATAATTTCCTTATCAGCAAAAATTTCTTATTTATTTCGTTCACAGTTTTTTTCTCCATTCTTTCATATTTATTTTCGGTCTCTCATCTTCTTGTTGTTGCTGTTGATAAGAAATATTAAATAATTTATGTGGGCAGAACGATGGAAATCATCATCATTTGCTATTTTACATCTTTATAGTGTGACACACCGTTACTTGAATAGTGGGCTAACTGGCTGCCAGCAGCTATGTGCGTGTGTGTCTAATTTCTTGAAATATATAATTTGGTATGCTGGGCTTGAGAATAACAACCCCCCTTATGGCTCTCTCGCCTTACCTTCAGGCACCAGCAAACAGCCAAATGAAAGGAACGTAAAGAACAAGAAAATAAAATGCCCCAATTTTTGCTGCTATGTTTTTAGGGTTTGTTCTGGTTCTCGATTCTCGTTTGGCGGTTGTTCTTTTTTCTTTTTGTTCGTGTTTTTTTTTTTTGGGCTCGATTATAACTCATTCAACTGCAAATGCCAATGAACGTAGAATAAGTGAAGAAGATATAAGCTAGAACGAGAAAGCAAAACAACTTCGAACAGCGGTGAACATTTATCATATAGGGTCTCTCTGAGTCGTAAACACACGCATTTATTCCCATAAAACCCCATTAAAACACATTGTTATAGCCCCAAAATGTGTTACGGGATGTGTTTTACGGCCTATGGTTGGGGTTGGGTGAAGGAGAGACACACGGACATACATACTCATTCGTACATAAATACCATGCTGTATCATTCATTATGTATACACGAACATAATTCATAGCTAAACCTCCGAAAATGTTTTCGCTGATAAAGTAATCTTTAAATCATTAGGCGGTTGTAGTACACAGAGAAAAATGTGAAATAAAATGGGTATTAAAATTCAATTAGAAATACATCAAAGAATATGACAAAAAATTTTATTTCAGCATAATATAAAGGAGTAGAATGATGTTGTTCTTTAAGGAAAATTTGGTCTTGGGGTAAAATCCAAATCTTGGAAGAAAAAATCTAAATTTAAATCATAAAAATCGAAATCTAAATATTTTAAAAAAAATGCAAATGTGACATATTTGGCTAAAACGGCATATACATTAGAACTTTTTTACCGGGTTAACCTACTTTACGAGGATTTATTTGACATATATGCAAAGGGATTGACAATTGAAACCCATTGGGTTAACGAAATCCAGTTAAATGTAAACGTACTATAATATATAATTTATCAGAAATCTTAAACAAAATATAACACCGAATTGTTTTTCTCCAAAATCAGTATAACCTGTAAACATCAATTTGTTATAGCCTCAAAATTGATTTTGTGCCTAAAGGGAAATTAAATCTAAATTTAAATCATGGCAAACGAAATCAAAATAGTTTTTTTAAATAACAAATGGAATATAATGGGCTAAGATTTAATAATTCTACACTGAAATCTTAAATATAATTTATGCCGATTTGTTTCTTAAAAATCAGCATAAGACCTCTAACCTTCGAATTTGTTACCCTCCACTTTATGGTAAGGTGTATATTATCATTCCGTTTTATATTATTGTTCAAAATACAATCCTATCTCGATTTAGCCAGGTCCGTCTGTCTGTTGAAATAACGACGTAACTCGCCATATTAAAGATATAGCTTTGATATAGTATATATATAGCTTTGATTGGTATAGTCCCACATAACGCTACCTTCAATATTCGGCAGTTTGGGCACGTTTTTATCAAATTGGTTATAATAATAGTATTTTGGGTTCGTATTGAGTAGATAATCTCCCCATACTTTCTCTCAGTGTGACCACATAAAAGCTCTTCGTTTGTTTCATCTGTGATATTGGCTTTAAATCTTCTCTTGGTTTCAAGAACGATCTAAAAATAACGCCATCTTTTAGAAATGTTAAGAACACAAAAAGCTCATTAAAAATGAAAAATTTTGTATAAAAGCTCCATTAAAAATAGCGGATATTTTGGGATTTTTTAAAAACGTTTTCAAAAAAAAATAATAATAATATATAAACACATTTTGAACCACCTCTCGTAATTAACAACGCCATTCATATCAAATATCGTGTAATACAGGGAGGATCTCACCCTGATCAATTATTTGTAATATATACTCGGTTTTTAAAACCAAAAATTAGTTATACCCTCACCATTATGAATTGTGAGGATTCTATTAAATTTTAATTGCCATTTCGAGAGCGGGGTCATTCCCACATAATGTTTTTTTTACGAAAATTAACTTAGTTATAAATTTAGTGAATGAAATAGAAATAATTATTTTAATTTTCTAGAAATTGTTATTACTAACGTTACATTATTAATGAGGTTATGTTAAACGATTTTCATTTTAATTAACAAAAAAATTACAAAAACAAAAAAAATTAAATTAAAAAAAAATTAACCGTGCAGCTTCAATTTTGAAGTATGTATTTAATTATATTCAAAAATTTATACACATTGTTTGAACATTCTAATATTTACATTCCATTTCCCGTGTGATCCACATTTCTTCCAGGTACAAATGGTCTACGAAGACGTGGTCGCCAAACATATACCCGCTATCAAACACTCGAATTAGAGAAAGAATTCCACACCAATCACTATCTAACCCGCCGACGAAGAATTGAAATGGCACATGCCCTCTGCCTGACAGAAAGACAAATAAAAATCTGGTTCCAGAATCGACGAATGAAATTGAAAAAAGAAATCCAGGCCATCAAAGAATTGAACGAACAAGAGAAACAGGCTCAAGCCCAGAAGGCGGCAGCAGCGGCGGCGGCAGCACAACATTTAGGCGAATAAAATTAGGAAAAAATTCTAAATTATTATTATAATTATAGTATGCAGCATAATGATAATAATAATAATATTACAAATAATAACAATAACAATACTAGAGGAGATGAGGAGCATAAATGTTATAGTAATGGGTGGTGGTGGTCGCGGCCGCAGCAGCAGCAGTAGAAGTGTGGTGATCAGCAACAACAAGCCCACAAATGTCAGTGATCATCAGCAGCAAATAGAATTTTCATCAAACAGCCAGCCATAAAATGTTTGAAGGCTGTACAAATTGGAAAACAAATGGTAAGCTTTTCTTAAAAAAAAAGAAATCATTTAAATTAGTTATTAACCAAAAATTATATATTTTTTTATTAACAGCATTATCATACCAAACTCGTCTCTATGAACTCCAAATACAAAATGTAAAGAAATTCACATTTCAAGTCCCACCCATAACTGATAAGAATCCTACCCCTCCAAAAACAAAAACCCCCCAGAAGGCCCAGTGAAAGGATATTCGCCATTTGCATTTGTTGTTACTGAGAACTAACTCAATCACACACACTTACTCTCTCACACACACCAACACACACAACAAGACACCCATACCTACTACTTACTCATTTTAATTGATCTTACAAAGAAGCAAGTAAAACAAAAACAAATCTTCTCTTTAGGTTTAATCTTAAAATCTAAACAAAATGATACTATATTGTATACTTAAACAAAAACAAAAAAGAAACGAAAAAAAGTTTATAAAAAATGAACAGAAACTTAAGCGTAAAAAAAGAAACTCAAACTCTCAACTTAATTGCAATTTTTGTTTGCTTTAAATTAATTTATTATTATTTTTACAAAAACAAAAAAAAAACAGAAAAAACCCTAAAAACAATATTAGGCATATTACATGCCTTTATAAATAGTTGCTATAGTTTAAGAGTAAATATATACGTAATTTAAAAAATACAAACAACAATAATAAGTAAAACAAAACCTGTGCAAATTAATTTTTAGTTAATTTTTATTTTTTAATTTTTATTAAGTTTAATATTATTATTATTTTTTTTAATTTTTTTTATTAGTTTTAATATAAATGTTATAAATAAATTACAAAATCTCAAAAAACAACACCCCTCCCACATAAAAAAAGGATGATACTTCTCGTATACTGTTGATATTTAATGGAATTTTATTATCATAAAAAAAACTTAATGAACAAAATTCTAATTTGTGTAAAACCTAATTATACTCTTTAAAAAATTATCCTATATATATTACTATACTTTTGTACATTAATTTTTTCCTATCTATTATAGCTTTTTTGTTTAGCCTAAAATTATTATTATTATAATTATAATTAATTAAATTCTTTCTTTTTGTTGTTTTTAAGTAAATAAAAATACGAAATATTTTTATTTAATGTTTTAATTTTTTCTACTGCAAATCTTTTTTATTTCCTTTTGTGTTTAGTTAGCGTCTTCTCTACCTGTAGTCTGTAAGTTTTAAACAAAAAACAAAAAAATATTCAAGAGAAAAGAAAAAAATGAAGAAACCAACAACAACAACAAAAATAAATTTAAAAAATTAATAAATTTTAAATTAAATAAATTTGAAATTTTTTTCAACAACAAAAAAATTGAAAACCTAAAAAATCCTATTTATGTGTTTTTATTTGTGATTATGGTGGGGACATATGGGGGTGCTAATGGGAGCATTTATAATAAAAATTAAATTAAATAATATTTATCATGGTATTGTGATAGTTAAAGGATGTTATAGACAAAATCGTCAAATTTAACAAAATAAAATATATGGGAATCATTAAGAAAAACAACAACAAATACCACATATTACCCCTTCAAACCCGAGAACATAGCCATAATAAATTATGTTTAAGACTAGTTTGCTCGATAGCACTCTAGTTTGCTGATATGTCAATTGATGAATCTATTACGCCTCCGATAATCTTCTAAATCGGTTCACTGTGAAAAATTTGGAATGTAAAAGGAAAAGGGTGCGTGAATGCAGACACTCCAAGTGAACTCACTACTTTCTATTGGAAAATTAGAGTTAAAAATCCGATTAAGAATCTTCAGAATAGTACACTTCAAAATTATATCCATACTTACAAATTTTTACGAGGATCCGATAATGATATAGAAACTTTTGAACATTTGGTTTGCAGGTGTACCCATGCTCCGTTGTAATAGGCATAGATTGCTGGGTCAATATAGCTTTGCCAAAATGGTCACGTGGTTAAATAATATTTCCACACAGGAAAATATAAATCAGAGTTTATGATCATTCCTGAAGCAGAGCGCCCGTAACCGATCGTTGTAGAGTCCAATTGAGCAATTTTTTTGTCACAAGACTAGAAGACAATAAAATCTATCCAATTATCATTTCTTTACAGGTGACATAGGCAAGCAATGTCTTAACTTACGTAAACGCGATTTACAAGTTCGTATATTTACAGAGAAAAGTTCGTCAAATTTTCTATCCCGGTGATGTTATGACCTGAACCTGGGTTCTGAAGAGTTGAAAGCAGAAAATATATAGTTTTAGTCCAGATGATCCCAGAAATATAACCCGACCATATTTATTAGTATAATTATTTTATGTTGCAGTCTCTAGTCGAAATCTTCTTTCGAATATGGAGCATAGAATATTTTGTCTTGTATAGTTACACATTCCATTCCACTAGAAAGTGGTCGATTGAGAAATCCATTAACAACCTATTCAAGTCGTCTGTATTTGCAATAGAGAATTAAGAAAACAGTTACTGATTGGGTGTTATTGTCGGGAACACAAGCTTCACCCTGCCATACACGTCAGGAGTGATCTTCATTATAAAAGGAAGGGGTACAAGTGTGGCAAAGGAAGAACTGTGAGTCCTGCCAGAATGCTGCCCTAAGAATGGCAGGAGGAAGCGAATACTTTTCATATAGCTCTGCAGACCTCTTCCCCCTTCCATGCAAGTTAGGAGATGTACTAGCGGAATCTCTAGATCAATAGGCCTGTTAGGCATGTTTGAATACCATTCATGCAAATGCAGTATGATGAAATGCCCGGAGCAGCATGCTAGTAATCATCATAGGTTCTATCAGAATTATATACCCCTCCTAATTTCAATTGGACACAATGCCCAACACATATCCAACATGTGGATTAGGACCACACGATATGTTGCACTTTTTTACCTACCCAGCTATTTACTTGTATCCTAATTCTCTGCCTGTTCGCAATATCCAAGGGCATTATTGCTAGGATGTATCCCCCCGTACCTCCCAAATTTCGATATTTTGAGATGTTTTTCACTCGAATAGGTTCTAATTTAATATATTGCAGTCTCATTAGGTTGAAAATCTCTCTACCACCAATATTTGGCTAAGTTTAAAAGTAGGTTCCTTCAATATTTATTATTTTATTAGATAGGTTTCAACCGAAATGGCTACAGTTTGAAATTTGCGGTTTTCATTGGATGTCAAAAAGTTAACATGTCATTGCCCTCATATAAAAGTTTAGATCCATTTGGAAATTTTGAATGTGCACCTCATAGTAGAGATTATCCTTATTTCGGACCGGCCGAACATACCGACGTTTTACTGTTTTACTTTTTGAATTTCACAGTGTAGTGTTTAAAAAAAAAATACCATTTTTGTTTCAGAAATTTAAAATAATTCATGTTCCTTGTTCAAGTGCCAAGTTCCAACCCAAATACAATTTGAAATGTGTACCGAAAATCGTTAATCAAAACCTCATAAAAATAATATTATAAATAAAACTCCTCAACTCTATTCGCTGACTTCTTTTTCACTTCTCGCTTTAAATGAAGTTAAAAAGATTTGCAAAAAGTGTCTCGCACAAAAATTGAATATAATTTATTAATTCTTATCACACATCTCGAGACAGAAGAGAAGCAAAGATATCAAACACTGCAACAATAAAAGAAGGGGATAAACAGATAAGAGCACAATACAAATAAATTAACGGCAGGCTCAAACGAGCAGACGCGAATGTCTTTATTATTAAATTTCGAAAGAAAAAAATTAAAATAAAAGCAAACCCAAAATAAACCTAAACTTTAAGCGAGAAAAACGGCGGTATTTATTTCAATGCCTCAATGTAGAAAACTACCTCTTAATATTCCATAATACTAACAACAACAACAAAAACTAACAAAAATATTTGTGTGTTGTATAACAAATACATTATAAGGTACGTAACAATGGACGGACACATCAACCAACCAACCGACAGACAGCGTCGCCGGTATGCGTGTGTTCCATTTCAGCAGCGACCGAAGAAGTCTACATATACTGCCAGGCCGGGCTGTCAAACACATGAATTGACATTGAATTTTGATTTTTTTTTACCCCGTCTATTACCCGAGTCTCCATTCACTTTTCGAGTGCTGCACGGCGGCGGTTTTGGTTAAGACTTAATTCTCAGTTGGTTTGCTTGGTTTCTATACTGACGACTGTCTCACGTTCAAATGTCCGTGGCATTTTTAGTGGTTTTAAAGGATTTTCTGCGTTGCTCATGCGTTATGTTGTGTGTGTATTTTTTTAAGTAAACAAATAAAAAATACGAAAAAAATACGCCAAGAATATTCAAAACACGTTCTATTGAAGTAAAGTTTATTGTGACGATTTGTACAATTTTTATGAGGTGTTATACAGCAATAATAATTGTACAATCGATAAATCGACATTATTTTAATTGAGAGTCAGATAAATAATTACACAAAACCAAAAAAGCAAAAACAAAAAAATTATTCAATATACTTCCTGAATAGTCAAACATGCGACAAAAAATATTTTTTTTATTACTCTTCTTACGTCTCTTCCATTGAGGTGAATATATAGAAGATATCTACAAAATGTTCGCATGTTTTCCAGCTGGTGGTGTGGTTGACGTAGAAAAATCTTTCTGTGTCAGCCGGATAAGATGTATGTTTGTATCAACCTTGCCTTTTGCTGTTTTATTTCCTTTCTTTGTTTTCAATTCCCAATGGAATGACCCACATTCCTTTGGGGGAAGTTTTTCAGCCTGAACGAAATGCCAAAAGCAGAACAATGAACAAAACAGCCACGTTCAGCCACCCTCAGCTGGCTATGTGAACTGTGTATGTAGCAAAATGAAAAGTAGAAAAGCAAAACCCAAAATAATATTACAAGCCAACCTTTTTTGCCTTTTGGTTGTAGAGGACAAGCGAACAAGTCGAGCGAACATAAAGAGACAGGAGAGAAGAAAAATCGGCATAGACAATAAATGGGTGTTTTATAGGCTTTTTGATAGCGTTGGAAATTGTTTATGTATATGTAGAACATATACGCACACACACAGACACATTTACAACTCTAATATATAGACAATTTAGGTCTATAAAATGCCTTTACAAATGAAAATTACTACACTGAGTCCTTGAAAGATTTACAAGGACTTTAAGGTGAATTTAAGATTGGTTTACATTTGAGTAACTTGCAATAGAAAAAAAATAAATATACAAAGCTAAATTTTGACATATTTGTATGGACAATCTTAGTCAAACTTCTCGAATTGGTTAAACCTTATAGAAATTTTATTTTACCAGCGTTCATAAAGGTTAAGAAACATGAAATTTTAGATCCCCTTTTTTGCTCTATATATATATATATATA
This sequence comes from Musca vetustissima, assembly GCF_032173495.1. Classification (NCBI taxonomy): domain Eukaryota; kingdom Metazoa; phylum Arthropoda; class Insecta; order Diptera; family Muscidae; genus Musca; species Musca vetustissima. The sequence goes on along the minus strand of NW_026877686.1, from coordinate 106,444 downwards.
TATATATCGGTTTACAGTTGTGCACAATTTTCCATTGAAACTTCAAATATCCGTAAATAATGGCACAAAAAACCTTGTCGGTCTAGGGGAGAAACTATAGCTTTTGTATGGTAAGAAACCTCATGCAAAAATAATCCCAATTTTTCTACTTTAAAAGACCTCACATATTACACTTAAATTTGGGATTTTTGGCAAGACATTCTGAATTAATGGAAGTTAGAAACATATTGCAATGTAGGTCCATATAAAGGCCATACTCACATGAAATATCCCAGTAAACATTGTCAAGACATTCAGAATTCATGGAGATTAGAAATATCTTATAAAGATTAAAAAATTTTGGTAAGGCATTCATAATTCATCGAGGTTCGAAACATCTTATAATATAGGTGCATGTTTGAAAATGCCTCCATATAATGGCTTTACTCACATTTTTGTGGCCGCAATTCAGTATAAATCCATCTGATTTCCTCATAAAATTTGTAATGAATTGTAATTATGATCTCAAAAGGTAAAATATTTCTACTGAGGAAACAAGTAGTTCAATTTTTTTCATAACATATTTTTAAAGATCTTCATGTTTTTATTCCTTGAATTTCACCTGGTTCTTAGAAGATCCATCCTATTTTAATAATTAAAATTTTTGGACACCCCATAAAGATTAAATCAGATTAAAAACCTAAGACGACCGTTCATCGGCCTGTTGAAATTACATCTATTAATGTGGATCCACATTTTGAATTGGCTTCACTCACATTTTCCGGCTTTACATGAAAATTTTCAAAATATCTATCACCATCTTATTTTGCCTTGCTAATGGGTCTAGGTGTGGCCGGCCTGCCTCCGTGTATCCATTATAAAATCTAATCAAACCACAGTTCGCATTTATAGAACGATCACATCGAAATTTTAAATGTAGTTCCAGTTCCAGCCGACAACAACTCCATTTTATACCCTTCACCATTAGATGGAATGCACATCTAATGGTGAAGGGTATAAAATTCCTTTTGCAACACCCAGTATTCACCGGAAACCCCATAAAGTATATATACCTGATCGGAATAAATTCTATGTCGATATATGAGTGTCCGTCTTTTGAACTCACGATAGAGATCGCAAGTTTGATGGTAAGCCCCATATAACGGTACCTCGCAATATCCGGGATTTTGGACACATTTTTTCAACCGAGTTGATCTCTGAACGAGAAATGATTAATATTTACTAAAGTTCCAGGGCGGACCCATATAACGGTACCTCCGAATATTCGTTATTTAGGCGTAACTGTAACTTGTATTCTCATTGGCTTCAAATTTCACTACCCAAAATATCAATATTGTTTCCCGTTTTGGTTAGGCACTCATCTTCTTCTCTCGTCTTTTTCAAGGTCCTATCATAACATGAGTTTTCTCATAGGAGCCCTATTAATTTTACATTTGCCTAAATTTCGATCAAGCTCGGTATTTGTTTCCACAAAAATTAAAAGTTGTTGGTCGAATAATGCAAAATAAAAAGCTCTGTAAGTCTTTCCTACGTCATTTACTTTTTTATATTGCTCCCTGTCTCCAATGTTGCTTTCGCAAAAATTCGTATTTAATGCATAGTTATTCAAGATATCATAAGTTAGACTCGTCCTGCGGTAGCCTTTAATTGCTGGTCTTATACCGATGTATCCCGTAACATATGTAGTCGAGTTTAGTTTGTTTTTATGCGTTAAGTAGGCACTCAAATCCTTTCGGCTATTAGTAAATTTTTGACACCCCACACGATTCGATAAATCGTATCATTGATCTCAAGTTTTTTAAATATGTTTTTGTTTGAGGTATTAAGTTTTCCTTACAAATATTGCATACTATTTTAAATTGTTTGTTACCTTTTTTATCAAATTCATTTAATTAAAATAAAAAAAATAATTTTCTTTCATCGTTCACTGGGTTACATTTTCTGCTAGGATAATTTCCAATGGAACAAAGAATTAAATTAAAATAAAAACATGTGCTGAAAACACAAACATTCTAAACTTCTTCTACGCGTTATTCATTTTTCGTTGTATTTTATTCCTTTGTATTTTATGCTCCCTTTTTTTGCTCTTTCTCTGTATGTATATATATTTCTTGCTTACTTTCTTCCTGTCGTTTTGTGGAATTTATGACTGCATGGAAGGAAAATTGTTGGCAAACGATATAAATTTAACAACCCCTCTGTAAAAAAGACATAAAGCATAAAAAAATCTATGCGCAGCAGTGTGCGGCAAGCAAGGTCGAAGAGAGAAGATATAGAAAGGAAGAAAAAAAAAACACAAATAAGTTGGGGTTTTGCAGACAAAACAAACAACTGATATATGGCCCACAAAACGGTTTGTTTTGAATTTTTATTGCAGCCGGAAAATGAAGAACATGCGCAAAATGTGTATGGCAAATTATAAGAAATGGGATAAATGAAAAGGAATTAAAAAATAAAAATAATAATCAATTGAAGCAAATAATATTAATTACTTGATTTTGATTATTATTATTTGTATTTGCAAAATATGCGACAAATTTATAAACAAACAAGCGGCGGGTTGTCTTCAGCTATTCCACTGTTTTTTATATTTAATATCGATTAACAAGCGGAAAAACAAACTTTTGCAGACAATGTTTTTTTATCTGCGAAGAAAACTTAAATAAACATTGTTCATTTACATTTCTTTAACTACAAATCGAATCACGAAAAATACATTAATTTGTGTAAAACAGATATTATTTTATACGTTCAGCACTCCAATATTATATCCAAAATTATTTGACAATGAAATATATTGATTGGTTTCATTTTCACAAAGCCTTGAGGTTTAGCATGGTTCAGCAAATCTCCATTTATTTAGTTTCCATTTATGCAGCTTCCGATTTTATATGTATTTTATTTATTTTTTTATCGTTAAAATCCATAAAGAAAACACATAATTAATATTTATTTTATTATTATTTATCACTTTATTCCACAGTCTAAACGTCCGTCCGTCCATTTTTCAGTCCATTTCAATGCAAATTTCACAAACAATTCGCCCTTAATTCATTGCCAAAAAATATCTTTAGTTTGCAAGCAAATGACTCAGTTGTGTATGAATGTGAAATAAAAAATCCACACACAACACAACAACAACACCAAACACTATTGCTACTGCTCTAACAAATATGGCCGTCATAAATAAATTCGCCGTGAATAGCCAAAGTAATTCATCTTTCGTTTGTGTGTTTTCCATTTTATTCATTCATTCACACCATTCTCTTACTCACACAAAACACATTGATTGCATACTCGCGCAACACACACACATAAACACACGGGTATTTCACTGGGCGACCACACATTTCTCGTAAAATGTTGCCATAATAAATCTCCGCTCTTTTGAAATTATGAGCAACATAACTCAATTGAAAGATTGAGTATGTTGACAATGTTGCTAAGGCAAATAATGTTGCGATACATAAATAATAGAGTATTGAAACTTATACATGTTGCAAACAACAATGGAACAGTGTTATTTGTTAAAAACAACTAATTACAGTTTTCAAAAGGAAAATAGAAGATGGAAAAAATATTAAAAAAAAAAAATTCGTTAGAAATGTTCACAAAATAAAATTGAGCGCAAAGTGATTAGCTGTAAAACAAAATTCGTTGTTGTTATATGAACACCAATGTAAACAGTAGATCCTTGTTTATATGTTCTTATCTTATAGTTTTTTATCCTATAAATTTGCAATAATAAAAATCGGATAATGTTGATACAGGAAATATCGTTTTAAATTTTTGCCAAATTATAGGAAATTATACAATTACAGCACACTCCGACTAAATTAGTTTTAGAAAAAAATGCAAGTAAAAGCTACTTTAAACTGCATGAACATTAGAAATATCTGAAATCAATCGGAACTTTTATATAGGTACTATAGATCATGGTAAACTGATGCCAGAAGAAAATAAAATATCAAAGTGCAGAATTTTTCATGGAATCCTCAAAATCCCAAAAATGAGGTTACTTTTCTGTGGATGTAATACCAAAACGAGGACAAATATTGATTTTTTTTTTTGTACGAATGTTTGATACTCATGATATAGAGTAATGGAGGGTGCGTTTTGATTATTTATACTCTTTCGAGTCGAGCTTAATGATCTAAGTTTTGCAATGAAAAGGAAAGCCAGGAGAAGAACCAATCTTATGAATATGGTGGGTACCCATTATGCGACGCGTTTCGCCGTTGGTTAAGCGGCTCATCAGGCATATTGGGCTATGTGGCTTTAGAAAGGTCGCACGTTGATAACTTGTATTTATTCCGCCCTGATGCGAAACTTGCGTATGCGAATTAAATTCATTAAGCTCGACTCGAAAGAGTATAAATAATCACTTAAATATTACTTTCAAATGATCACTGCTCCTACAAGGCAAAATTCAAATTAAACAAATCTAAATTAGAATTCAAACATGATATAGATAGGTTTGATAAAAATATACGATAGTCTGGTAATACACATTTTTTCATATAAAAGTATATATAGCCCTCCATTCTAGGTTTCCAAAAATAGACTTTTTATTTTTATTTGAGAAAGTCTATTTAACATTTCAAGTGAACATTTCAAAAAAATCTTGAAGATATAATGTAGGAGACAGGTGACAGCGATATCGTTTCTCAACACTTTTATGTGTTTTTCTCGAAACAGTGTTTTTACGATTGGCGGTTCCAAATTTTAATACGTTATTCGGCACCAGCATAGATATCTTATGAACTATGATAAATCCAAGCGTTGAAGATCTGTCCTATTTTACAGCTTGGCTTGTTGTCGAAATAGATAATTTTCGAGCGAGTCAATAATCGTAGTTCATTCCTAACTGCGTCAGAATTTTGAGATTCTTATATTCCAGTGATGGGAAACATTTTATCAATTTTCTTCTTCTTTAAGCCTTCAAATACATGTATGCAAAGTTAAAAGCCGAATTTGAAAAATGGGGTGTGTCCCCTTAAGGTTAAGGTACGTAAAGGTAAATGAATGAATTGCTGCAACGTAATATTTTACAAAAACATGTTTGGTTAATAAAAACAGAAATTAAACAGATCATTGGCATGTTAGAAATATAAACCGCATTTCTCTTTTTTCAATGAATGTTTAAGAATAATGAAAACAATTTTAAAACTATTTTTCTGAAATTCAAAAATTTATGAACATACCATACCATACAATTATATTATTTAGTATACATTCTCAGTTAATTTTCATGAAATTGGAAAATATTTGAGACATTTCTCAAAGTAATCAAGAGTTTTTAAAATATTTAAAGTGCTGATATTGACTGGCATACCCCAAAGTTAGTTAAATTGAATAAATATATATTGAACATATAAAGTTTCTTATTTAAATCTTCATTACTATTTTCGAATTAAAAAAAATCGAGTACAATTCGAAAAATCGGGTGTCATATTTTGCATTTAGTTCTAATGCAAAAACTTATATCTCCAACAGCAGTAGTTTTACAGTTCTGAAAATTAATAATATCGAATTGATGAGGCATACCAATGATATAGTTATTCTACTAATAAAATAATATAAATTCATAATTGAAAAAGACTTAAAAAATATTTTATTTTATTATTTTATTTTAGTTAAACAAACATTATTTACTTAACTAATGTTTCTGCTATTTTCTTTAATAAATTACTGTTATCGAACATTTCCATCAGTGTTATATTGAAACATTTATATCAAATACTTTTTTTATTAAAACATTGCAATTATTAAACATGGTGCCGACTACGGGAACCTTTCATCCAATTCTCGACAAGGCTAAATAAGGCATTTCAGAGGCTAAAAGCATTTAATATAAAAACCTATACATATATATTTTTAATTATTGCAAATTTTTTTGATACCAAGTCCCATTCGTTATATCGAAAAAATCTTTATATCAGAAAGTTTCTTAAGTTGTAATTTTATTAAGAATATTATTATAACATATTACACCGTGTTTCAAATATCACTCATTAATTTATTTTTAAAATTGTGCATTAAATCACAATATCTGCCAACTCGAGATAATAGTTTGTTTAATATTTTTATTCTATTCGTTAACATGTATTTAACTTTGTGCAAAGCTAATCTCAAGATTACGGCTAAGTTCAATTTAATAACTCATGCCAAATACTCCCGATCTACACTATATTAGTCACCTCATTCCCCTTTAAACGATTTTTATTCAAAATAAAATTCCGTTCCTCAAAACCGACTGTATCGGAATTTTATGTTGCATAAAATTTTGTGGCCCACATTATAAAAAGCAGACAACTCTCAAATCGTACATCATTTTTATTTCCTATGCTTTCAGTTCAGTTCTTTTTGTTTGTTTGTTTTTGTTCGGTCTCTTCTCTACACAACATTCACAATCACTTGTTTTGGCCAAAAACGTGAAGATACTTTTTTTTCGTATTTTTGCTGCGACGTTTGCTTTTGTCGCTGTTAAATAAATCATGATGGTTTTACTCGAATATTGTCATCGTTGTTGTTGTTGCTATTATTGCTCTCGCTATGACATGGATATTGGATGGTGCCATATGAAATCAAACCCATAAACAGACACATAAGTTAAAAAGGGATAGATAAATAACAACCAGCGGCAACCAAGCAGCCATGCAACACACACACACCCATACACTTGCACGTTCGTACTAACTCAAACAAAGTCTGCAATGATGAAAAAGCAATAGCTCAAACAACTCTGTGCTAAACTAAAGTCAACACAAACAACTATACCGACGGCATGCCACATCAGCCAGCCAGCCAGCCAGCCATCCATCTATGCAGCCAAACGAACAAGCAACCCAACTAAGAAGAGCACAAGCAATGAAACTGAAAATGAGCAATAAACGGTAAAAACTAGCAACAGCAACAAAACACAGAGAAGGAGGTTGGGTTATTTGTCTTGCAGCAACCGCCATTATTCATTTGGTCATAAGCCGGTTCACCCGACAATTTATTTACTCTCTTGCTTAAACAGCAGCAAACTAGCAACAACAACACAACTCTTCTTTAACTTGTGCAAACACAAACAAACGCCCTCTCTCTTTCTCGCATACTCTTTGTGATTAGTTTCTTCACTAGGAGTAGTGCTGTTGAAGAAAAGAGTGTGCGTTTCTTTAAGAATCAAAACAGAGAGCCAACAAAATCAAGAGAGATAGAGAGCGAGAGTGCGTGTGAATGAATGTGTGTTATTGTTGTTGTTGTTGTTGCTTGTTGATAATGACGATTGTGCTCTGCTATGTTATTTATGCTCTCACATTTTTGCCACCATAACGTATATTTGACTTTTCTTTGATTTTAATGGCCGCTCTGAAGTGTTTATCGTTGGCACACAATATTTGCGCACAAGTGGGCACTTTTCGGTGCCTCAGTGCCATATCATGCATGGGACTCTTTTGCTTTTGTAATCATTCAGGCACTGTTGTTCTTCTTCGTCCGTTTTTTTCTTCTTGTTCTTGTTGTCGTCGTCGAAATGTTCTTCCTTTGGACTCTTTATTGCTGTTATAAGGAGGTCGATGATGGTCTGTTTGTTTGTTGTTATTGTATGAAGAAGTAGTTGTTTTTGGGCTACCGGGTTTCTGTGAGTGAGTGCGTTTGTGTACGAAAAAATATGAATGTTGCTTTTGTATCGTATCAGATGATAGTTTATGCTCTGTTTTCGTAATTTTTATTGTGAGTTTGACTTTTGCCGTCGTCATTGCAGCGGGAAAATAAAATTTACTATTAAATTATTTATTTTTTTACTATGAACTTAAGCAGTTTTTGTTGACTAGCTGATGTTTTTTGAAAGTGTTTCATTTTATTTGCAAGATAGCGTCGGTTATTTTGCATTTTTGAGAATAGATTGCACGTATTTTATTTCAAAATATAAATTTGGTACCTTATAATATGTAAACAGAAAATGAGGTTCCAATGTTAACATTTGTGTAAAAAAAATGAATAATCATTTGTAGTTAAATCGATTTTAACTTAATCGGCGTCATTCAATTTTATTTTTATATACATTTATATGAATTGTTGGTTATATATTATTGATATACTTAAATATACAAATTAAAAATTATGAAGTAATAGTTTTTGCATTCATATGCTTTTCAGTTGAAAGTTTAGATCATAAAATTATGGAAAAAAATATGAAGTAATAATAGTCAGTTGAAAGCTTAGATCATAAAATTGCGAATTATAGAATTTCTTGTTGAGTAAGATCTGTTAATTAAAATAAAATATTTCAAGTGTTGATGATATTTTGATTAAGATCCCTAATTGATCTCTTATATTTTTAACCATGGATGTAACATCAGATGATCTTCAGATGAAGCTCCAACCCATGCCCATAAAATAAAACAATTTTCGGTGAAATTTTTTCTATTTTTTCAAGTTTTTTTCCACATTATCTAACCGAATAGCTTGTTTTTGTATTTCATGAAATTTTTGATACATTGAAATGACAGTAATTTGACATCCCGAATTTCTTCAGAATAAAGTTCCTGTTTTATATAGCCTCAAGGTTCCGTTTTATTAAGGGTTATTAAAATTCAAAGTTATGTTTTTAATTTGAGTGTCTGTAATTTTTGATTGAAATATCCCCCATATAAAGGTGCAGGGTGGAGGGTATCACTAAACTTATTTCTCTTATGCGGATAAATGGATATCAGATAAGCGAAAATCGTTGTGCAGATTAACGACACCCGCTGGTACTGAGTTATTTAGGCTCTGAACCTAAATACGGCATAAGTGTGCCTCATCGAAATATTGGTTTTGGACCAAATCCATTTAAAATTTAATTTGAAGTGAATTTTTAAATTTTATTTTTAAAATTTAATTTTAAATCCGAAATCTATTTAATAAAAATAATATACTTTATATAAAGCGAATAATAAACCCAGTGAGTAATTTCGAATACCTCCGCAAACGCAATTTATCTGTCGGTACTGACACTTTTTCTCTTGCCAGATTTGTCTTTTGTTTTAAGAGAAGGTGGGGGATCAAGCTATTCCATTACTTTCAGAATTTAATAAACATCCCTATAGCTGTTGGAAAGTTCACGTTCTAGCAAAGGTCTAATCTTTCATTACGAAAATCTGTATAATATTGGAATATTTTAATAATTCATAATATAGCAAATAAATAAATCAAAAATGTTAAAATAACAAAAGAATATCATTAAAAAAATACATGGCTCATCATCAAACAACACACGTTTCCAATTAAAAATTGTGTATATTTTATAATATAGATGTATTCCAAAGAAATCAAATTCAGGGATATTCCAAATAAATATGACAATCTAAAATATTATTCATCATCCAAAGATAGGCCTCAGGTACATGGATGCAAACACAAACATACACACAAACGCCAACAATATTTTGTGTACAAACATATCGACAGACTCCCCACAAAAATGAAATACAAGCAAATTATACCCCAAAAACAAAATAAATCTTAAATTAAGAAATAAAACAGAAACAAAAGCTGTCACCAATAAAAAAAAGATATTCAAAATAATATTCAACAGTGAGAGGGAGCGAAACAAACACAAAACTTGTTCCAATAATGCCATTAACAACAAAAATCTAACAATACAACGCAGTGACTTCATTTAGAAATGAACCAAAAACGAAACGACAACAACAAAAACAGAATGCGGCAACGAGTCACAACATGTCTTCCATTCAACAGCAAAAAAAAAATAGAAAATATTTTTAGCTAATAAAACAATAAATCATTAAAAGTAACCCACGAAAAAACTTAATGTTTCTATTTTAAACTAAAAATACCAGCACACGTTTGTGTTCTTTCAAATATATCAAAAGATAAAAGCACAGCAACATACATATATGTACATATGTATTTTTTTTTTAATTTAGGAATCTATTTCCATTTATTTGTATACAATACTACAAGATACCACCAAAGATGATGCTGGGCGCGAAGCTGTGTAAACCAGACATATTCATATTTTAAATGGGCGGATATTAATCATAGCTGGCAAAAACTATCAATTTCATTTTTAACAATTATCATCGGTTATGGACTAAACGTCACGGGGTTCGATATCCGATCAAAGTAGTTTCTACCAAGAAGAATTTTCAATGTAGGTCCACGTTTTGACAAAGCCCAATATACAGATCCCAAATTATTTTGAAGATTCACTTCATGGAGAAGGCAAAGAATTAAAAATGTTCGACACCATGTGACGTTACTTGTTCCAATCCAATTAATAGATTCGCGAATGCGATGAGTCAAATGAGGACAGGAACACGATCACAAAACATAAATTATGTAGGTATGTAACTACAAAATTTCAATATGTTATTCTATATGTATTTAGTATGCACATAGCTCTAAAATAGTGCACACACAATGCTACTATGCCTAGAATACTTTATTTTGCAAATGGGATATATCAATATGCGATTTAGGCTTGCTGTTTCTAGTTGTAGTCACATTTTATAAAAGTCCCAACCAATTATATTGAAGGTCCTACCAAATATCCAATGTAAGAGTCTGTAAAACGAAATTTCGTTTTCTCAAAGTATAAAAATGTTTTATGAAATTTGAGATATCCGTGATATGAGAACCGATAAAGTTGAAGGCCCTTATGCATTTTCTATAATTCTTGCGCATGTATGAATGTATAAACATGCTTTCGAGGACAAAATAACTATTGAATACAAATCCAGAAACTAATGCTCAAATCAATCAAACAAATCAATTATTATTCTCTTGATTTTTTCATAATAAAAATGACATAAGTGCTTGTTAATTAATGAATAAATTTCTTTATTATTTATACCCTTCAACACACTGTGGTACAAGGTATTTTTTCTTTGTGCATATGTTTGAATACACAAAACAAAAAGAAATAGACACAGGGATTCTTTTGGGTATACATATGTATAAAAACACGTTCTGAGTCGATTTATGCATTTTCGTCTTCCATATGCCCATGTTAATTGTAAAAAAGTACAGATCGCATTTGTGATCCAAATTGGATGAAATTTGGTATAGCTCATTTATTTGGTCCAAGGCGAACCCTATTGAAATTGGGAAAAATTGGTTAAGATTTACATATAACTCCCATATATAGTTTCGTTCGGTATTAAATAAGTGGTGCACCAAAAACACAAAGTTAGGCTGATTGCTACAAAATTTTGCTCAACGTACTGAAGTTAGTATAGCCTAACTTGTGTCATATATATTTGAAATCGATTCAGATTTAGATATTATACACCATGGTCCCAAGGATTATACACCAAGGACCCAAATTATAGCCGATAGGTATGTACAGAAATTAGTATAGCATAACGTGTGGTATGTTTTTTTAAAATCGGTTTGGGTCCTTGGTGCATCATTTACTTAAAATAAGATATATGAGTGGTATAGCCAACTCTCCTATATCTTATTTTAAGTAAATGATGCACCAAGGACCCAAAATATGGCCTATAGGCACAAAACGTACTGAAGTTAGTATAACCTAACCTGTGGTAAGTTTCGTTGAAATCGGTTCAGATTTGTATATAGCATCCATATATTAAAGGTTGTTAGATTGGTATGACATTTTGCACAAAGGACAAAATTGAGCATAGAATTACGTAATTGCGTTTTGTTGAAACAGAGACATAGCCCATATATATTTTCGACCGATTTCATGTTAATTGGGCTCCAAATAATCAACGGATGTCCGATTGATATTTGCTTTAAATCGATTTAAAGAAATTTGTCCCCATGGTAAAAACGACTCTATATCTATCCAAATGAAAAATTTAGTATACGTTGCAGAATGACATGTTTATGGAACAATTAGATCGATCCGGTTCCCATTCAGATTAAGATCACATACGTATTTTAGTTCATCAACTTTTATGTTAATGGTCCTTCAGAAATGCGTCTGTTAGGATGCATCTGATGAATATACCCAAACTGGTTTTTGTATGTGAACATGAACATCCTAATTTAAAAGAGCCAATTTTTATATATAATTTTAATAAAAAAAAGAGAAGAGTAGTTTTGCATCCGTTTGGATTATGCATTTTGCAAATCTTTTATTTTTTCTGATGAATCCAAACATTTTAAGGCAGTATTATTAAGAAGTAGTTAATTTAAATGTATATTCTTATAAAAAAATGATTAAAAAAATAATCTTTTTAGAAGATTAGTAAAAAATTAAAAAAAAAATTGTAAAAAGTGCCTTCAGGATACATTCGGTATTTTAAAATGGGCACAATTCGGCCATATACAGATAGTTCGATATTATTTTCTAAAAATGTTTTTACGTTTTTCTTTAAACATATTCCGTTAATACGGTTCGAAATTACATATATAAGACCAAACGTGCTTGTGCTAACGAAAACGCAATAGAAGAAAAGCTATTTCTGATGGTGTGTGTGGCCTTGAGATGTCAACGTCCGCCGCTAGAGAATATAGCCTTAAAGGACAAGTCGCATATTAAAACAAAATGGAACATTTAAAGGACCTGAATTTCAACCACACTGATAGCGGTTATAATTACCAGGCTACGACTATGGTGCCGAATGTGTCACACATGTGGCACATTGGGCGAATTTGACTTTTTTACAAAACTGAAAAATTTTTTAACTAATACTAATTTATTATATGTTTTTGGTACTAGTTTTTATAATTAAGTATCAGAGGGCAATAATCAGCCATAAAGTTTTTATATCTGCTGAATAATTACAGAGATATAGAGCTCTAAACAAAAAGTGCCGAAAGTGTCCCAGTCTCTCCTACTTATTGCATTTTTATTATAAAAAAGCTAAGGGGATACTTTTGACTGTGGCTCACTGTAATTTCGTGAGATATTCTCAATATAAGATCCGACCGTAAGATTCTTGAATCATCTCTTCACCTTAGAAAACAACTTCCTCTTGTTTTTTTCAGAATAAATCTAGAATTCAACTTATGTCTTAATTTAGAATTTTAGCCGGCGGGTGTTCAGTATTAGAAATTTGTAAATGTGTATTTATTTGCAAATAAATTGAAATTAAATTTTACTTTAAGTCGTCAAATTGAAAATTCGATTTTAGAAAACATATTCTCACATTTCATTATTTCTTTAAATACATACAATGCCAATACATTTACTTTTTTTTAGAATAACTCTAGAATTCATCTTCAGTCTTAATTTACCAAATCGATTATCGACCGAATTTTAAAAATGCGAATATTTATCACGACAAATATTATCCAGCATGATTTATACAGAATCGGTATAAATAAAAATTATAACAAAACAAATTTGATTAAAATTTTATCACATTCTAAGGCATCAGTTAGTTAAGAATGTATTTTCTCGTGAAATTACTTCCTTGATAGCATTTTTTTGAAACCAACATTCTTATAGACAACAACGACATCCGATAAATGCGGGACACCAATCACAATACAAATAAATCTTTCCCTTTTAATCTGTAACAGAAAAATACAGCAACAACAACACATTACAATTTCTCAATAAATACATACAAGGCATGCTGTAAATGCGGGTCTCTAAACGAAATGATTTAATGAGGGTAAATCTTTTGGATTTTTTTGAAAAGTAACAAACAACGTAGGAAAGGAAATATTATTCAGGTCTTATGGATTTGAACTTAGACAGAACTGATCAACGTGTTGTAGTTTCATTGTCGGAACACAGACGCTGAAGTAGATTTGTCACGAAATTATTGTAGCTGAGATTTTGTTAAATGATCTTTTTTGTTGGTTGGTTAGCTGGATTTTGATATTAAACGTAAAACATATTCAAACAAGTTTAGGCTGAGTTTACTAAACTTTGAAAAGACCAAAAAAAAACTAACGTCCAACTCCAACAAGAACATGAAACACGACTTGAATGTAGCTTTGAAATAACAGCTAAAGCAAATCAAATATTGTCAACTGTTTAAGTGACAATCGACAGAGAGATGGAGAGGGAGGAGGCGAAGAAGCTGATTGTGGGTTTCTTAACTGTGTTCCCCTTCGAAAAAGAAACAACAAATTTAGCCAAAAACAAAAATCGCACATAATGTTGCCAAAGGCATAGCTAAGCAAAAATTGCGGCTCTTATTCTATGGTTGACAACTACAACTAGCCTTAGACTCTTTAGCTAAGGCTATTTAACTTTTTTTGTTTAAACTAACATTGTTGTTGGATTTTTCGGTGTTGTTGTTCATTTTTTTACGTTTGGTCATGTTGTCTCTCCTTGTCTTTGTGTGTGTGTGTTTGTGGACAATCATTTTTTCGAAATCACGAAGTCCTTAGCAAACAATACTTAACTTGTCACATCCATAGTCTGTATGTCCGTCCGTCCGTCTGTCCATTCGACAAGCGGCTATGTATTTTCATGCCGGCATACCGACATACGTACATACTCGTACATACCTAAGCGAGTAAGTATGTATGTACGGTGTGTTTAGCGAACCTTTTGTTTAAGCACTAAGGAAAGGTGATGTCGTTATACGCTACCTTTCCTTTCCGTGTATTAGACATCAGTTAACAAACGTATGAAATTCATAGAAAAAATCTGACAAAAAAAAGAAGTCTTACAGTAGAAAAAACGAACGCTCAGGAAAAACGGTTAGACAAAAAAATAACTACAGAAAGGAAATCATTGCATTTTAAATGCAAACAGTTGAAAATGGCACCATGAGGTTTTCAGTTTTTAGATTTTTGTTGTTGTTGCTGGTTTGGTTTTTTTCTATCATACTGATTGTAACAATTCCTTTTACCTTTTGTTTGAGCTATGGTAGCAAAAATCTATGAATAGTTAAAAAACAGAAAAAAAACTAACAGTCAGCCATATGCCACAGTTTGTTGAGTGGTGAGCGGCACGGTCTAATCATTTCAAGGCAGATCATTGAGGTATTGAGGCATCGATGTCAGTGGGGTAAATAAAAATATTCTGTAATAGAAATTTGGGAAAATGTATTTATTTACCAAAAAATTCAAATTAAATTTTGTTATCTCTTGCCAAATTTAAAAACACATTCACACATTTCATTATTTTTCGCACTTTTAGTCAGATGTATATAATTGTCAAATTAAAAAGTCAGGAGAGTTTTTACCTCTCAGAAAACGATGAAAAGGGAGCACCTATATGAAACATTTCTGTGAAAAAGTTTTGTACTCCCCAGGTTCAATTCGTTGATTGCGCCCACAAAATATATGGCGCTGCCGTTACATGTGAGTAAAACTGAGTTGATATGAGTTGCATTTCGATGAAGTTTTTACTCACTATGGTATGAAGAAAGAACCTGTATTGGACATTTTTTGGGAAGACCTATTTTAGGGTCGTGTCCACTCCGATGGAAAAAGACAATAAAAACCTTCAAAATAAAACTGGATCGCGATTATTATAGGCATATATGTCAACAAATATATATATATATATATATATATAAGACCTTTTCCCGCCAAAATCTCGGTTAAAGCCTTCAAACTACCGAAAATGTAACGGGAATAGTATGTAGGGATGTGCCAAAAAGGGTATATATATTAAACATTTTCTGCCAAAGTGGTTTGTACTCCCCAATACTTTTAAACGCAAAATTACAGTCACTTTAAAATACTTAAAATTGTGTAAAACCTTTATATAATGTTTACGACAAAAGATGGACCTATATTTTAAATTTCCTGCAATGTACCTCCCATATATATTCCTGTACGGTTTTAAATAAATGGTGCACAAATTCCCATTATTTGTTCGATTGAGACGCAAATTTGCATAGCTTATTGAAATTAGTTTAGAATGATATATATTTAGTTCTATTGAAATCGATTCAGATTTAGATAGAGTTCCCATAAATATTTTCGTCCGATTTGATGTAAATGGTACACTAAAAGTTTGCTCGATTTACATTCTATTTTTCATAGATTTCACAATTATATGTGTATGAGTTAATTTAAATTGGTTCAAATATCTATGTATATCACAAAAGGTGAAGAGTATCATATAGTCCGCCCGTCCGACTTTTGAACGTTCCTTACTGGTTTACCCTTGAAGAAATAATCGTTTGGTGGCAAGTCCGGACTGTATGGCGGATGTAGTAAAACTTCCCAACCAAGCTCCCGATGTTTCTGGCGAGTCACTGTAGATGTGTGTGGCCTAGCGTTGTGCTGGTGGAACATGACTCCTCTCCTTTTGGCCAATTCTGGCCGTTTCTGGTCGATTGCAAATGGTTTAAAACAGTTTTTGTTGTCGATTTTTAACTCCTGGGTGATGTTACGACTGCTAACATGCCGTCCAACTTCGATTATTTCTCCGATTTTATCGACATTTTCGACCTGTGCGAGGTGTATCTTTAACATCCTGCCGCTTGGCTTGCATTTTCGCCTTTGTCAAAAAAAAAAAAAAAAAAAAAAAAAACTGTAAAATGTACCGCATTTTCTCTTTGTTCACTTCCATTTTTAACACCCTGTAACTCACAACTGAAAAAAAACAAAATATTTGTTTTACTGCGAAGTGTCACCTTTCCAACGAGCATAAATCTGAAATTGCTTGGTCGATACATTACGAGAAATCTATCAGTAAAGCCATCTGCCGAAAAAATAATGGATTTCTTTTTCCCCAACTTAATATCACCGTCGATTTTTACAAACTCCCCATTTATTTAATTTTGTTCTTGAAAATCGACGGGAACGACCTTATTATACCTTACACAACTACCACGGAACTTTCACTTTCTGCAGTTCTTTATTCCGACAATATTTCGTGATGTATGCATCTTGTTGACCTTTAAAGAGCTCCTATTTCTTACCCTGCCTTATTTTCCAAATTTTGATTTCCCGTGATGAATATTTATGACAAAACATGCAAGTTTTTTTAATTTTACACATAAAGGTCTTGATCATGCTTGCTTGTTCCCTGTCACACATCTTCCTCTCTGTAAAATTTCGTTCATTTCGGGTTAATATTGTGGCCTCTAGAGCGACCAGAAAATTAGACAAAAATTATGTTGTTGGTCTATTTCATCCCCTAAATACCAAAAACATAGGCGTCTTCATTGTCCGGATCTGGACATACATGCAAAATGTCAAAATTTCAAAAATTGTGCACGAAGTGTATTTCCGATTGCGACGAAGTTTTATACAGCGTATTGAGTTAAGCCCACAATATGGTGTATTGTGTCCTTTTCAAATCAGTTCAGTTTTAAATACGGCCGATTACATCTAACGTTTGTCCAATTGACAAGCATTCATATATAAGTCCGTAAGTCTGCTCGATTGATATGGAATTTTACATCGATCGCAGAATGACATGAACATGTCAGAAGCCGTTTCATATATAGAAGGGTTCACCAAAGATGCTTTCTCCGTCCGACCGACACGTACTACCAAAAATATTAGAGAGGACGTTTGTTAATCTTGATTTAAACAGGTATATTTACTGTACCCAAGGTCTATTGCTAAGATTTCCAATGAATTCCAAAACTTTTGTTCGTATTATTCCTATTTTGGATTACTATCCTACCCTAGATCGTTTGTCTAATTAAAAAAATGGAGAATAGGACATATGTACGGGAATATACGTCGTTTTCCCAGGTTCAAGGTTCGTTTTGTATCTTTAGAATTAGGAAAATATAAAATAAGCCTGTGATTAACTACCTTACTATACTCACCTCCATTGACGGCTGGACACAAAAGTTTAATGTTTTCTTTACGAATACAATTGTTTTGCTTTGGCTTGGCATTGCATAACAAATGTTGGCTAAATGAGGCTAACATTCGCATATGTTAGAGAGAGAATCAAAGGGGGCATATAACCAAACTAAATAAAGCAGAAAAAAGTACCCATAGAAAAGAAAACGACAGAATCGACAAAAAAGCAACTGAATCTAGATATTCAGCACAAGAAAAAAACTAAAACGTTCCAAGGTACACAAGACATGCATTCTCGTGGAAGGTTGTTCCTTTTTGCAACAAAATACGTCGACCCTTTCCCCAGCAACTGGTTTTTCTTTTATACCACTAACCGTTTGTGTTTTTTTCTTATTTTTTGGTCTACCATTGTTCGTTCGCTTATTTCATTTATAAATGTTTGCATAATAAGTCTGTTTTAACGGTATGTCCATTTTTATGGGAATAAAACAGATAAAAAACGAACAAAAAATGACGGCCGATTCATATAGTTTGGTAGACTTCAAATTTTCCCTTCTTGCATTTTTTTTTTTTTTTTTGAATAAGCAACTAATACTGCTTTGTGTGCCTTTTTTGGTCACTTCAGTTTGTTGCCTAAGGAGGGGGCGATTGTCATTTTGTGTCGTTTTTTGTCCTGACCTGTGGTGTTCTATGTCTGTCTATATGACTGATTTAATCTTTGACGACCATAAAACAAACATTCAAAGTAAACGACTCAAATCGTCCATATAACTGAACTTAACAAAAAGAGTAAAAAAAACTTACTTAGATATCAGTCAGCATAGATGTAGAATTGCATGCCTGTCATTTCTGCAGATGAATGTTTTTTTGCTGCGAATGGTGGTGTTTTATTTTCACCGTCCTGTTTTGAAATTGCATGTCAGCCATTCCTGGCTCTGTGAAAAGCCATTAATTAAATTTTATTTTTATAAATGAACAAGTTATTCCTTTTTTGTTGCTAAACGTAATTTAAGATGGTAACACTTTATAAAATATTTAACAATAGTCTTTAATTGAGTAGAAGTTGGAAAATTCAGCAAAATTTTAATTGTATTCATTTCTGGGATTTTAAGCCTAAAGGTAAGAATTCAAGCAATTGGATCATATATCTTGCGGTATTTCAAAATTGTATATCTAATGGGGAACTGTAAAATGTTTTAAATATATAAAATTGTTTTTGTTTTTTATTTGTTGTACAATATTTAAATAATATATTCAAATTATATTACACACCATTCACCATGAGGATGTACCATTAAAATTAAAATGTCATTAAAATTGTCATTCCATTTCCAATGCCTAGAAATATTTTATTATTTGGTATATCGGATTGTTAATGGCTGATAAACATCTTTGCAGACGATTTTCAATGTAGATTCACATTTTGGACATAGCCCGCATATAAAGTTTCTGATCCATTTTCGGTATTTCGATGGTCCTGTACGTAGTTCGCTAAATATTTTGATAGAGGTATAGCTCCCATATAGTGGTACCGACCCTTTCCTTTCTAATCGCTCATTTGTTGCAAAACCCACACACCCACATTTTATAACTGAGTTTCGGATCAGCGTCTCTTTCAAGCATAAGGTTATTCCCCCTGAGTTCTGTTACCTCCTTTTGGCGCTCGTCTTATGGGTATTAAAGCCACCCTTAGACGAAGGATTCTCGTGGCACACGCGTTTAACTTTCTCTTTATATCAGCCGATTTTTTTTCCGAGTAATCTTTATATACTCTGAAGGGAAATTGAATAGAGTATATTTTGTTTACAAAAAACTTTTTTCCAATTACTTTCCGAGTAATCACATACTTTAATGGAGAATTTTGAAAAAAGGACGAAACATGTGTTTATAACGAGATATACATAGCTATCACTTTGTTACGAGTTTTTTCCGAATTCGGAACGAATATCTGCACAAGTTTTCGATTTTGATGCCGATTTCGTATTGAAATCCGACCAAATTGTGTAAAGGTGGCTGCGAATTCGGAAAGTTTTGTCGGAGTTTCTTTACAAATTCTAAACGAATTCGTAAAAGAATTTGGGTAATAAAAAAGAAAAGAAAAAAACGAAATTTTAGGGAATTTTAAATTTTCTGCACAATTTCGGACAAAACTCTAAAGAAACAATTGAAATGGGTGAGATTTTCGAACATCTTTTCAGTAGTTTAAATACAAATCGGCTATTTGATCCGAAATCCGGAAAATACTGTGAATATATTGGAAAGTTTTATTCGAAACTCGGTGATTTTACGAAATTCTGACATATATCGCATGGTTGAAACGAAACTCTGAAAAAAATTAAGATATTTTCGATATCAGAGCCTTTGCAAAAATTTTTAGCTCGGTATGGGCCTATATTGTTCCAAGTGCATGTTACAAAAAAGTACACAGAGACATAAAATCCTGTAACACAGCGTGGTGTAGGGTATTAAAAAGAAACGTTTATAATACGATTTCATGTCTCCGATTTGCACATACTTTTGCAGGGCAATGTAGAATAACATATTCTTCCATGTATATTTTCGTCAATTTAGTTCTACACGAATTTGTATACCCTCCACCATAGTATGGAGGGTATATTAATTTTCTCATTCCGTTTGTAACTCACCGAAATATTCATTTTCGACCCTATAAAGTATATATATTCTTGATCAGGGTGAAATTCTAAGACGATCTAGCCATGTCCGTCTGTCTGTCCGTCTGTTGTAATCACGCTATCTTCCGAAGGAATTGAGATAGGGTGCTGAAATTTTGCATAGGGTTGTCTTTTGTCTGCAGGCAGGTCAAGTTCGAAGATGGAATATATCGGTTTGGGGGTTTTGGTCGTATCTTTCACCGAATTGGCTGTAATTTAGTACTTTAAATTCTTAATTGGTTCCAAATCAGTCTACAAAAAATTATGAATATAGGTCCATTTTTTCTGGTAGCCCCCATATAAGGGTACCCCCAATTTTCGGTATTTTGGGGTACTTGAGCGCGTTTTTCAACTGAATTCGCTGAAATTTGGTACATTGGGTTCTTATTGGGTACCAAATATCTCCACTAAAAATTATAATAATAAGTCCATTTTTCTGGTAGCCCCCATATAAGGGTACCCCCAATTTTCGGTATTTTGGGGTACTTGAGCGCGTTTTTCAACTGAATTCGCTGAAATTTTGTATATTGGGTTCTATTTGGGTACCAAATATCTTCACTTAAAATTATAAATATAAGTCCATTTTTTCTTGTAGCCCCCATATAAAGTTACCCCCAAATTTCGGCATTTTGAGGTTATTGAGCGCGTTTTTCAACCGAAATCACTGAAATTTGGTATTTTGTAGCCGTATATGGAAACAAATCTCCCTACCAAAAATTATTAATAGTCAACCTCTTTTAGGCGTAGTCCCCATATAACCCCATTTTTATATTAATATAATTATCTGATTTTTCCCCGTTTTGGGTTTGGTTCTAACACTCTGTTGTAATCATTTCACCTGCGAAGGATATCGAGATAAAAACTAGAACGTACGGTTCGATAATGAACTATATGTGAACTATAGCCCGCATTTAGGCTTAGCCGTAGCCCCTGTGTGGGAGGTACCAGAAGGCATGGATCGATATTCCTCAAATTTGGACTTGAACTAAGTTTGGAAGACATAATAAGATGGGATGAAATCAAATTTTTCTGAAACGGATTTGGTCCAAAGAAACATGAGGTCTAGAACCAATATTTCGATGAGGCACATTTTCAGCGTGTGAAAGTGTATACACACTAATTAACCATAAGGCTGAGGGTATAATTTTCTATTAAAAATTATTGTGTACATAATCGGTTTGTAGAAATGTCGGTATAGTTCCATTTTTTGGTATGTTCCCTATATTTTCATTTCAAGTACCCGCCAGTATATCTATGGTGGAGGGTATCCAAACGTTTTTTCACTTTATTTTTTCAATATTATTGTTACACGTTCTTCAACATTATGATAAAATTTCCTCATAAAGAGATTAAAAAAGCGTCACATTCCGGAAACATATTTTTATAAAATTGTAAAAATGACCTTATACCTAACAATAATGTGTTCTTAATATATGACACATGTATATCCCTTGATTGCATATTAAATATTGTCCTTGAATTATTAATAAATTATGAATATATGTGTCCAATGTCACACTGATAAATATCCAATCATAATTGGCATTTTTTTTTTACCAAAAGAAAAAAACCTTGAATTATTTACGAGTTATTAAAAAAAAAACTATCAACCATTAGTTCCATTAAAACAAAAAATGATCCTTTCAACCTTGACATTTTCTACGGAATTGAGTTGTCCATCAAGTAACACATGTGTTGGCCATTTTTTAAAATGAATATCCTTGAGTTCTTCTTAAAAACATATGGTTTCCATAAAAAATCTCCAACGATTTTCTTTGGTGTCACAAAAAACCAAGGACCACAAAGTATCTGTGTGTGTGTGACCGCGCCACACTTAAGCGTTTTTTTTTTTGGCTATTGTGTTTGTATTGCTTTTTTTGTAGGAAAAGTAACGTTGTAAAAAACCAAACTCTGCCAAACAAACCATCAGAACGGAAAACGTCGTGCCTTTGGAGAATTTATTGCATTTTCCTGTTGAAAATCTACAAAATTATCGTGCCTTTATGTACGTATCTCATTTGGGAGTGCACGAAAACCTTGTCATGATTCGATCTTTTATTTATTTGCTTCGTTTAGTTGGCAGCCGCGGCGACGACGACGACGAAAACAACGACAAAATCCAAAGAATAGTCAAAAAAGAGCAAACGAAAAATAAAAACACACGAAACTCTGCAAACTTCCCAGTACCAAACTAGCCGAAGAGTCGAATAGAAAGAAGCTAAACAGGATTTGTTTTTTTTTCTTTTGTTTTTCTGGAAAATGTTTCTAATGTTTTTGTTTTTGCCCGTCTAGCCTTTTAATGAACAAACGAGCAACATGTTGCATCCTAACCTAGGTTAGATGTTAGGAAATGACAACAATGGCGAAAAATGGCACGTCAATTGCAATAGCGTTGGCTGGTATCCTTACAGAAGCAAGCTTTTCTTTTTTTACTTCATTTTTGTAACAAAGCTAACGTTGTTGTTGTTGCTGTTCTTGTTTTTTGTTTCCAAAAAATACCGTTTTTTTGTTTCTAATTAAGACAGATAATATTGTTGTGACCTATAGGTAGGTGGGTGGGTATATGTATTTTGTAACAAATATTTGTTGTAACATTTACTCCTTTAATTTTTAATTATATAATTTAAAATATGTTCATGGATCGACTGATTAAAAAAAATAGAATCGATGTCGAGTGAAACAATTTTGCAGAAATTGTCGAAGCTGAAATGCGTTAGGAAGCAAGCCGATATAAGTATTCTACACTCCAAATTTGGTGAATCTAGCTTGGCGGGAAATATTTTGTTCCGCTAAAATCGCGATTCCAACCATAGTGCAATGGACAAAATTGTGTAAATCGATTTGAAGTAAATATCGATCGGACATCCGTTGATTATTTGGAGCCCAAGTACATAAAGTCGGTCGAAAATATATGGGCTATGTCTGCTCAATTTGGTACGTTGTGCAAAATTTCAAAAACTGACAAACATAAGGAGTTTAGAGCACCATTTACATAAGACAGGACGAAAATATATATGGAAGCTATATCCAAATCTGAACCGATTTCATCGAAACTTGTCACAGGTTAAGTTATACTAATTTCTGTACGTTTTGTGCCTGTCGGCCATATTTTGGGTCCATGGTGCATCATTTACTGAAAATCGGATATATATGACAGCTATATCCAAATCTGAAAATTTTGTGCCAATCGGCTTAAATTTGTGTCTTTGGTGCATTATTTACCTAAAATCGGACGAAGCTATATATGAGAGCTATATGTAAATCTGAATCGATTTTTCCCAATTTCAATATGGTTCGTCATTGGGCAAATAAACGAGCTGTACAAAATTCCATCCAATTCGGACCATAAATTAGACCTGTACTTTGTTTACAATTTTACATGGACAGAAAGTCGGACGGGCATTCATAAATTGACCCAGAAAGAAATTCTATGCACAGAAGCATTTGTCTATCTCATTTCCTTAGGGTATCAACATTTGGGGGTCCTGTTATGTAGGTGCTATTTCTAAAAAATTAACCAACAGTGAAAGTGTTTTTTACTCCTAGACACAAAATGTCAAACTACATTCGCCAAATGACGCGACCAGTATAAGGAGGCCAGAGAGCGGGGCCGAGCATGTGATACCCTGGGCAATATTTCGCGATATTTGCACACTCTTCAGATTCCCTTCACCGTGTAAATGTTCTGTACAAAGTAATGACCTCTAAAGAGACTAGAAAATCTGATAAAAATAATGTTTTTGGCCATTTTCATCCCCTAAATATTAGGTTGGGGAAAAATAAATCCATTATTTTTATATGAACTACAAGACTTTATTTAACATCCTTCGGAATGTCCGATTTGGCAAATATGCACCGTTTTGTTGTATGATTTGTTGTCATTTTAAATGTAACATCATAATGCCTCTCTCATAGAAGTCCTGCTCTCTATTTGCAAAAAAAAAAACTCTAGTAGTCGATTTTCACAATGCAACAAAAGATGATAATCGTTTAGTGCCAAGTCCGGACTGTATTGCGGATACATTAAAATTCCCAAACCAAGCTCCTTAAGTTTCTGGAGAGTCACTGTAGATGTGTGTGGCCTAGTGTTGTCCTGGTGGAACACGTCCCCTCTCCTGTTGGCCAATTCTGATCGGTTCTTATCAATTGCTATTTTCAAACGGTCCAGTTGTTGACAGTGGATACCAAAGTTTAGCTTTTCGCCACATGGAAGCAACATATAATAAATAACCCCCTTCCTGGCCGTTAGTCCTGGTTTGGCCACCGTCTGAAGTGCTTCGCCGCTCTTTGACCACGATAGTTTTCGCACAGGGTTATCGTATGTGATCCATTTTTCATCTCCAGTCTTTTTGAATCCATCTTTGTGTAAATGGTTTAAAACTGTTGTATGGTCTATTTTTATCTCCGGGGCAATGTTACGACTGCTAACATGCCGGTCAACTTCTATCATTAATCCTATTTTATATAGATTTTCGACGACCGACCTACATGTGTGAGGTGCATCTTCAACATCAAAAATTCCAGAACGGAATCTACAAAACTACATGAGTGGTTGTTACAGTATCGGAAACATAAACACCATGCACAATTTTATCTATCATTACAGCCATCTGTCGCAAAAATAATGGATTTATTTTTCCCAACCTAATATTAACCAATCATTTCCAAAAACAATTGGTCTATAACTGTGGCCTGTATCGTATTTATTTGAAAAGCTTTATTATCATGCTAAAAGTGTAAACGTAGAAACGAAAGAATATAGTTTAGTTATTGTGAAATTTAGATAAAATAGAAGTATGACTGAAAATTTTCAAATCTTTACTAAAAACCATTTGAGTTAAAGTTTAGGAAATTACGCAATTACAACAAATTTAAGCCACTGCTAAGATTTCTTTTTTACAGCAAAACAATGTGACAAATGAAACTGAAAAAAATATGTCTTCAACATTAAGATAAATTGCATTTTTCTCCTCGAGTGTAACACAAAGAATGCGAAAAAATGTAATAAAACAAACAAAAAACAAATATCCTTCATCTTAAGCCTTTTGAGATGCTTTGCCAGACACGAAAAGCTTAACGTGTTTTTTTCTGTTATTCTTCTTCTTTTTTGTCTCTGTGTGTCGTGCAACTTTTTATTCCTGCCATCTAAATATATCATATAAGCAAAGACCTCTAAAGTACGAGTATGCATACGTTTGGCGTGAATATAACTAAGTTAAAAGAGCTGGCATTAGGTACTGCAAAAAAAAAAAAAAAAAATAAAAAAAGAACGAACAGCAACAACAACAACATGGAGAAAAGTAAAAGAAAACTTTTATAAATTATCCTTGAGAGAGATCCTTATTTATGGCTCATGTGCAATTTTCATTTTATCGTAGTAACAGCACAGATCTTCTTTAAATATCTATACATACACATTGTCGCACACACACACACCTAAAGAAGCTGATATATTAGGGCGGCAATAGCGCAAAGCAAATGAATATCTAGAAAATGAAATGAAACATACTTTTAGACAAAGGAAAGGCATGCACTCATACAAACACAACATTAGACATTTTGCACACTTACTCTTTCTGAATGATTCGTTGAGGAACAAATAAAACATATTCACAATATGAATGAAAAGTTGTTTTTGGGTGTGTATGTTTTATTTTCAAAACTTATTTCGTAAAATAAAATCCCGTTTTTAACTACTCTTTCTCAGAAGTCAATCGAAATAAGTAAAAAGTATCAGTCGATGTTGCCCACAGATAGTTTCTCTAAATATATGGGTAGTATAAGTATTCAAGCCTGAAAATTCAGACCACACACTATTCACACTTCGGGAAATATATTTTTATTGTCAAAAAGTTGACCATCTGTGGGAAGAACGGGATGTGTTTTTTGGGATCACTCTTTCTGTGGTAGAGCTACTAGCGATGTTACCTATCTGAGGACTTGATATAAGTTTGGTAACAATTTTATCATATTCAGAGTGTTGATCAAATCGAACATACCGTAAGCTTGATAATGGACTTACAAACTTCAAAATTTCGACTCTTTATGGGGGAGGAAGGAGTGAACAAGTGGTTCTCATATTCGGACTTACAAACTTCAAAATTTTGACTCTTTATGGAGGAAGAAGGAGTGAACAAGTGGTTCTCATCTTCGGAATTGATCCATACACTGAGTAAAAATATTAGAATGTGATAAGTTTTGATTTGAATATTTCGGTAGCTTCATACGAAATTTGCACATTTTTAAAATTTTGACCATTGGATATTCAATAGGACGGATGGACCGATAAGCCCCCTCTTCAAACACTATACATGTTTTCATACCCTTCACCACACTGTGGTACAGGATATTGTATTTGTGCTTATGTTTGTAACAGACAAAAGGAATCGGTATAGACCCATGGTTCCTTTTGAGAATATGCATAGAATGTCTTTCTGAGTCGATTTATGCATGTCCGTCCGTCTGTTGATGGTAAATTGTAAACAAAGTACAAGTCGAATTTATAATCGAATTTGGATGAAATTTGGTACATCTCATTTATTTGGCCAAAGGCCGAACCATATTGACATTGGTGAAAATCTGTTCAGATTTACATATAGCTGCCATGTAAATGTTCGTCAGATTTAATGTAAATGGTGAACCAAAATATCTTCCAATTTTCACAACAGTTGGCATAGTCTACTGAATTAAGTATACAATGATGTGTGTTAAGTTTCGTCAAAATCGGTTCAGATTTAGATATAGCTCCCATACATATTTTCGTACGATTTAATTTAAATGGTGCACCAAACTCCCTATTATTTTTTTGATTTGCATGAAATTTGGAATAGCGTCTAGAATGATGTGTTTAGTTTTGTAAAAATTGATTCAGATTTAAATATAGCTGCCATATATGTTCTTTCGATGTTATGTAAATTGTGCACTAAAGAACCAAAATGTATCCAATTGGCACATAATTTTGTAGGTTGCAGAAATGCATGTATATGGATTTATGTTGTCGGTTCACTGTAGTTCACATATTTAAAATCGTTTAATTTCATGTCAGTGTCCTCTTGAAGGAACATTGACATAAAATTAAACGAATTCAAATGTTTAGGATACATATGTAGAATACACCCAAAGTGGAGAAGGGTATCATATAGTCGGTCCAGTCCGACTTTACTAATTTCCTTAATGGTTGTTATATATGAGTTGTAGTAAAAATCAGATACTCGTTCGCATGATATTAAAAAAATAATTTTTTCAAAGAGTAGTCGACCTATTTTCCCATCTGTGAAGTGGATTTAAGTTTTGAAGAAGTATTACTACTCCAAATTTTAAATGTAATCGACTGCTCCCTGGAAGAGTTATAGTACACCCGACTGCAAGGAAAAATAAGGTCTAAACCCAATATTTTACGCCGGAGCAAAGTGTATATACTCTCATATTATACCTCAATTATTTAAATATTTCGGTTATAAGAAATGAGTTCTCCAATAAAAATTACACCATATCCTCAAATAGATAGGGCTTCCATGGTACGTATTTATCGGTCTGAAAAATGTTTAATATTAATATAATAAACCACATCGTTCGTTATATCAGACTTATGCCAAAACATGGATCATTTTTTTATAATTTATGCAGGAAATCTTCAACCCACAAATTATCGCAGGATTTCATCTTCCTTATATCATCATTTAAATTCATTACAAACTGTCTACGGTAATAATGATTTTTTTGTTATTCAACATATTAAATTCGTTCGGCTACAAATTATCCATTCATACTTCTATAAGAATTCTATCTTATGTATCTGTCTGCGTTGTTTGTTTCATATTTGTATGTTGTTCTTGTTGTCTTACCACACTACTTTTATTATTTTTTTGGTTTGGTCTGAATTAGTTGGTTTGGCTTTTGTATTATGCGCGTGAAAAGTTTTATTGGCAAAATCTGTTTATGGATTTTGAATTTTAATTAGTTTTGTAGTACACACAGTCACAGTCAGTCAGTCATACAAAACAAACAGACGTGAATAAGGAACAATTCTATAATTTGGGGATAAAGACAATGACTGTCAAAATAATGTTACAGTCATACATACACTTAAAGTTGAATGTTATACACTTTAAAGTGCGAATATTGAATGGGACCAAAGGAATGGTGGTTAAAAAAATTATAGAATTTGGAAAGGATAGTAAACCCTTCGCCACTTTGGTTATTTGAAGAGAGATTCATTCGACGACCCAGATCGGCCCATAGATATTTCGGAGAAATTTTCTCTCAAACACTCTAAGAGCTGCCTTATCTGCTGTCTTATCTGAATAGGAGTTTGGTCAGGCGAGATGTGGCCTTGTTTTTGAATTGTTTGCTCAGACCATAGTAGGATATGTTGGCCACCACTATTCTTCTCCGAATTTCAAAGCTGATGTTATTATTTTTGTTTATGGCGGTACCGAGGTAGCTGTACCTCGAAGCTGTAGTTTACAAGTTCTACTGTTGGTCCGAGTCTACTGGAAATCTTGCGCGTTGATACAACCAACTTGGTCTTCTCGCCATTTACTGTCAGTCCCACTTTGGCAGACTCCTCCTTAATTCGTTCAAAAGTGTCTGTCACCGCTAGCAATGTTCGATCCATTATGTCGTCATCGGCGTAAGCGAGTAACATATGCTATTTCGTGTACAGAGTGCCATTTCTGTTCACATTTCCACTTCGTATGCCCTTTTTACGCAGGTTGTTAATATGTCATACGACCAACTGTCACCATGTATGAAACCTCGTTTGGTATGGAAGGGCTTCGAGAGGTTCTTTCCGACATTAACTGCTGACCTGGTGTTAGTTATAATTATGCTGCATACCCGTATTAATTTTTGCAGGAACGCCAGACGCAGACATGGCTTTAAACACCTTTGAACGGATTGGGCTGTCTAATGCAGCTTGCAATCGATGAAAATTTGGAATGTTTCGATGTATTTTTCGTGGGTCTTTTCCTGAATTTGACGCAGTCTGTAGTGGATTGATAAGATCCAATAATATAATTGACCATTGGCTTCAGTCGTTCACACAGCACGCTTGATAGCACTCTATATGCGATGGCAAGGAGGCTAATTCCTCTATAGTTGGCACTTACCGTCCTGTCTCCTTTTTTTGTGCACGAGACACAGGATGCTGAAGTTCCAATCATTGGGCATGCATTCCTCTAGCCAAATTATACTAATCTGGTGTCTGCTCCTAATCAGCGCCTGACCACCGGTCTTGAATAGTTCGGCTGGTAATACATCGGCTGCTTTATTGTTCTTCAGCCGATTAATTGATACTTCGACCTCATCTTGGCTAGGTGGTATGCAATCTATACCGTCATCTCTAGTAGGTTCTGGGGTATCTTCTTCACCGCCACTATTTGATACCAGAAGTTTTTCAAAATGCTCCTTCCAGATCCTCAACACGCTATCTGTATTTGTTACCAGTTTTCTATCTTCATCTCTACGGGTAAGTTGAGCTGAGTATACCTGTTGTGTTTGCAGCTTTTCGACGTTGAGTTTCCGTGTTGTGTTAGATCGCACCATTGCTACTATATTAAGAGTCATTGCTACTATATAGCGAAGTCAATCAACCTCACGCCGTTGTCGGATGTTTCTTCAGGGTGGCCGAATTTTCCGACGGCGGGACCAACAATATTTCTCCTTCCGATTTTTACTTTAAAATCTCCTATCCATGGCAGCGGTCATATGCTTTTTCTCGGCGCTCGTAAAAATAAATATTCCGTCGGAGCATGGGCGCAAATAAGACTGAGGTAGAAGAACTTGGCTCTTATGCGGATTATAGCAATTCGCTCATGTACTGGAGTGAATGTGGAGACGAGGTCTTTTATTCTCCTGTTAACCATAAATCCGCAGCCAAACTCACGCCTCCTTTTTTATTGCATTTATTGTTAGGTAATAATATCGGCCTTGTACTTGTTGAGTACATCCGCCAAGGCGAAAACTGCGCCTGTTATGTACAACGTGTGCACTTTTCAAGTGTAGATACACAGATTGTGGCCCTTTATCCGCCAAGGCAAAAACTGCGCCTGTTCTGAACAACGTGTGCACTTTTTAAGTGCAGATGCGCAGATCGTGGTCCGTTATACGTTTGTGGGGGTCGTTAGCATTAGGTGGGTTTGGTTTTCTTTTTCTTATCTTTTTCATATTAAGAGGGTTTTTCCGAGTGTGGGCAACACCTCAATCCATTTTTTATAGTTCCTAATGGCATATGAGCTTACTATTTCAACAGCTGAGGAATGTAGCTACCCCAAGTGACACCGCGGAGAGGTCCGTGTCCACAATTTAGATGAAAGAGGAACCAAGATAAATCTGGGCTTTGCCATGTTAAAGCCAATAAGAGCCGTTGCTTGTTATCTATCATCCCCTACGTCACATATCTATAAAAGGTAAAAAAACATCAGTCCGAACTTAAGGACTATTTTACAGTCTGTAGATTAACAGCATTACTTGTAAGCTAAATTAAAATTTTGTGATGTTATTTAAAATCCTTTTTGATGAAATCAATAATAACAACTTTTTGTAATTTATGTATGTTTTTTCACGAAATATTATTAATTAATGGCGTGTAATTTTCTATATACATATGTGTTTAATTTTGCGATGGACTCTATGACTCACATTATTTATTAATATTGGACCATATATAAATATAAAATCTGCCATACATAATAACACGTTTCAAAAGTCCAATTCATGTTGCTACCTCATTTAAAGTTTTACATCAAATCGTCATTTTCGCCTTAAAAAAATGCAACACAAATATGACGACGACAGAAAAAACATCAACACTACGTACATTAAAAGCGTCGTTAATGTCGGCAAATTTCTATAAGAAGTGAAAAAAGATC
Organism: Musca vetustissima; assembly: GCF_032173495.1. NCBI lineage: Eukaryota > Metazoa > Arthropoda > Insecta > Diptera > Muscidae > Musca > Musca vetustissima. The sequence goes on along the minus strand of NW_026877686.1, from coordinate 75,255 downwards.
ACAACGACATCTCTCAGGCCATTTTAAAATACTGCACTCGCCTCTGAAAACGTTATTTATTAGTCAACGATTTGTTGGCAATAAATCAAGCAATCACAAAAATGCTGACATGTGAATATGTTTCGAGCAAAAACAACAACAACATCACCAACAAAAAACAAAAATACTGAAAAATGTCTTGTTGCCGTTGTCTTCTCAAACGTTTTAGCGTTTTTTCTCTGCATTTTCAGCTTCGTTATAAGTTGAAATGTTGCTGCCGTTGTGTGGAGCTTTCAACTGCTCTACGTTTTTCATGTTTTGAAACAACAATGACGACAAACAGCGATCCGATCCGATCCGACCAACAGTCCGGCCGGGTCGCGCCGGCATGCACAACAGCGCAACATCGCAATCACACACAATGTACAATTTCAAGATTTACGATCATGTAACCTGTTTCTTTAATTGCACATTTGCAGCTCGTTTTAATGGAAATAAAAAGCACAGTTCAGAGATAAAAACTATTTAACTGAGTCGGAATAAAATGAGAGGACAGCTGAGAAAAAAAAATCAAAAACTAAAAAAAGGCTAACAACAAGCTCATATGTCGAACCTAAATGTTTCTTCATATGAATGTTGTTTGTTTTTTAGCAAAAAACACCAACAACATTCTACGAACCTATGTGTGTGTGTATGTACGTGCAAGCGTTCAAATAAGGTAATACTCTAAAACAGTAGCAACGACATCATGATTGTTGTTTCGTCGTCATTGTCGCCGTCGACGACAACAACGGTAGCAAATTGATTTTTATAAAAATAGCAACAACTGAAGGCAAAATAATTATAGAGCAAAGTGTTTGCGGTTACAATTTCAGTCCTTGTCGCCATAATCGTTGTCAAGTCATTTCAACCATTTTGAGATGAGGCTATTAACATTAAAAAGCAGTGATTATTTTTAACAATCCTAAACTGTCATAAACAACAACATAAAGAATGTCTGTCACAGCAGCAGTAGCAACAACCTCCAACAGAAGAAGAAAGAAGAAGAAGAAGAAACGAAAAAAAACAAAGTAGTTTTTAAATGTAATTACCAGTTAGGAGTAAGGAGTTGTTTGAAACCTAGAAAATCCAAATCAATTTTAATTGACGATCACGTTGACATTTAAAAAAATAAAAACAACTTTTACAGATTGATGTGTGGTTGACATATGATTTCATTTATTCGATATTTGGTTTTTAAACTTGATGACATTATATTGAAAGTGATTGAATGGGGGGTAAGGTATAGTATTGCTTCTGTAGCCTTTACAGATAGCAACATATTTTTATTTTTAGCTAATATATTTTTTGGCAACACTGAAAATGTAGGAACGAGTATGCCTAAATTTAACTAAGTAGATGAGGCTCAATTGGGGCAAATATTTGTATGAAATTATCTTCAAAAATCGACTACAAAAAGGATGTTAATCTGAATTTTATGTGTTTTGGTTGGCGGCTTGGAAGGCATTCGATAAGTCCTTGGCTAATATGTGTGGAAATAACGAGTAATGTTGTTATTTTGCAGAGCATCGTACGAAATCCATGCTGATGTTGGGCATCTGGAAAGCTGATTTTTTTGCGATGGGAGGAATAGCGCTTCAAGTGTCTTTGCTACTGTCGACAGGAGAGAAATCGACCAGTATGATTCACCCTTGCCAGGATTCTGTAGCAGCACCACCTTGCATATGTTCCAGGCTTCAGGAACTATGTGAGTGTTTAACGACAAGTTGAGGGCTGATATATATCACTCATCTCCGGGTTCATCCAGCTGCTTATGCATAATCATGGATATAGGGTGCTGAAATTTTGCATAGGGTTGTCTTTTGTCTGCAGACAGGTCAAGTTCGAGATGGGATATATCGGTCCACGTTTATGCATAGCTCCCATATAAGGGTACCCCCAAAATTTTCGGTATTTTGTGGTTCTGGGACCCGCTTTTCAACCGAATTCGCTGAAATTTGATGCATTGGGTTCTTATTTTTTTAACGAATTGGCTGTAATTTAGTATTATTTTTTCGGATAGCCCCCATATAAAGGTCCCCCAATATTCGGTATTTTGGGGTTCTTGAGCGCGTTTTCCAACCGATTTCGTATTTTGCAATTTGGTATTTTACAGTCGTATATGGTAACAACTCTCCCTACCAAAAATTATTAATATTCGCCCCCTTTTTGGGGGAGTCCCCATATAACTCCCTTTTTATACCCTTCACCACACAGTGGTACAGGGCATTATGTTTGTAACAGGCAAAAGGAATCGAGATAGACCTATGGTTCCTTTTGAGAATATGCAGAGAATCACTTTCTGAGTCGATTTACGCATGTCCGTCTGTCCATGTATTTTTGTGAACAAAGTACAGATCGCATCTTATTTGGCCCAAGGACAAACCCTATTGAAATTTGAGAATATCGGTTCAGAATTAGATATAGCTCATATATATAGTTTCGTCTGATTTTGTGTAAATGATGCACCAAAATCCCAATATACGTCCGATTGGGACAGCGTACTGAATTAGGTCCAGACAGATGTCTGCGAAGTTGTGTTAAAATCGGTTCAGATATAGATATAGCTTCCATATATAGTTTTGTCAAATTTTTTGTGAATGATGCACCAAACTCCCAATATCTGTCCGATTGGGACAAAATTATGTACCGAGTACTGAATTAGGTCCAGATTAATGTCTGCGAAGTTTAACAAAACTTCGCAGAAACTTCGATTCATGTATAAATATAGCTCCCATGTGTTTATATATAACTCCCATACATAATTTTAAAATGGTACATTTAAAATGGTACACCAAAGAATCCAAGTCTTGTATGGAGTTTTTTTTTCAATTGATTCAAATATCAATCTTGAAAGCAATTCGCCCGATTCCATCTCAATGGTCCTCCAAAGATTCTATGCCTGTTCTATCTACAGCTAGTACAAAATGAAAAAAATTCTCTGTTGCAAACATAAATTTGCTGTGAAAAAAATTCATTCGTACGTCCCTGGTATGGGGGATATTCTGTACTCGAAATAGTCCGTGTCCTACATAGTATAGACGATTTAGTCGATTTATCCATCTGTTGTTATCATTCTTCCTTTGTAGGATATCGAGATAAAAATTAGAAGGTCATGTTGACAAATGAACTATATCGGACAGTTCCCTATATGAAACCCTTTTTAAAAGGGTCCGTTGGGCTATGTCTCTCATTCTATGCTCAATTTTGTACAAACATGAGGAATTTGGTGCACCATTTACTTAAAATCGGACGAAAATATATATAGAAGCTATATCCAAATATGAACCGACTTAAACGAAATTTAACACCCGTTAGGCTATACTAACTCCAGTACGTTGTTCAAAATTTTGTACTAATCGGCTTAACTTAGGATATTTTTGTGCACTATTTACCTAAAATCGGACGAATCTATATATGGGAGCTATATCTATATCTGAAACGATTTTCCATTTTTTTCATTTTCAATTAGTTTCGTCCTAATGCTAAATAAATGAGCTGTCACAAAATTTATCCAATTCGGATCATAAATGCGACCTGTTTATGATCTGAATTGTTTTTGTTTACAATTCAACATGGACAGACAAACGGACATGCCTAAATCGATTTAGAAAATGATTATATGCATATTCTCAAAAGGAACCATGTGCTTATATCGTTTCCTTTTGCCTCTACGCCAAATATTCGCCAAATTCTACACAATGTTGTCAATATATAGCCGGGCCGCACTTAACGCTTTTTCACTTGTTATGCTTAACATGCCTCTGTTATGCCTGATTCCCCTGGATGTGTTTTTTACGTTTTTACGGTTTTTATGTCTTTGCCTGTCACTCTCGGCTTTCGGATAAAAACTTAAACTGAAACTGGGGCTAGATCTTTATGTGAGGCTATAACATAACTCGAACCTATATAGACAATTCTTCGCAAAAATGTGTGTTTACCCTTCACAATCCCAAATGCCCCCAAATACCTAATAATGGAGGGCTACCCGAAAATATTGAGAATCAATGAGAATCCAAAATATAAAATTACTGGCAATTTGGTTGAAACACATATCCAACCTCCCCAAAATACGGAAATTTGTAAACTAGCGTTATATGGGAGCTACCCTAAAAAGTGAACCAATATTGATCATTTGTTACTGATACATTTTATACTCAACCAGTATACAGTTTGAAAAACGTGCCCAAAAGCTTCAAAATACCGAATATTAGGGGTACCGTTATATGGGGCTAACATAAGAAGTGGACCGTTATATCTCATTTGAAATCAAAATTTCATGGTTAAATCGAAATATAAATTTATTTTGATCCAAGGTATAAACATCGAAACATGAGCTTGTTGGTTATTCCAAAGTGCTTTGAGGAGTTGTGAGACTGGGATTATACCTTATCATGGAGTGATGTTGATTAATATGGGTAAGAAATATTTGCAACCCAATGATAATATCCAAATCACATGTAAAAAATGTCTGAAATCCTCATACGAAATACAATAAATTACCGTTATTAATTAATCTGCTAGCATACACAAAATTATTAAATTTTCATAATAATTACTGGAACAAAAAAATTAAATACGATTTAAATAAAAATATATAAATTAAAGTTTAATGACAGCATATCCTATTGAATAACTGAAATATCCTTTAATTAAGCCACCGCCATCACTAGCACGCACACTCACTTCTACGGCTACCACCAGCTAGCCAGCCAGCTAGCACTTGCAGCATCACAGAGCACTCAATTAAATCCATTCATCACATATTTTATGCCATATTGTTAATAACTTTTGCTTTGTTTTTGATTTATTGAGATTGGAATGGTAACAATGCACACAACAACAAATACCCAAACACATTGTGTCATATGTACGTACATACGTATGTATATGAATATATAGACCATGAACACATAACCAAACGCACATACATACATACTCGGGATGCATGTATTGAATTTGGAAAACAAAAGCATAATTTAATGCACTCTGACAGATTTTTGTTGCATCAGTACACTGCTGCACTGGGCAACCATCACGAGCGTGGCAAAAAGTCAGAGATTATTAACTCCCAGAGGTCTACTTCGATTTACAACAAAATAAAAAACGCAAAGTATCGTTGTTGTTGCTGGGGCTTTTTCTGTTGTTTTTCATTTCGCTTGCAATGGGGTTCAAGCTAAGGGTTTATGAGTATGCAACTCATAAAGAATATCGACCATTGTTATTGTCACAATATTGTAACCATTCGATGATGATGATGATGATGCTGCGGATGATGATGACGACTACAGCGGCGACTACAACGACAATGGCCATGATGCCACTGATGATGAAACAATGAGTGTTTAACATTCAAACAAACGTTTGCAACATACCAACAAAAAATTAAAAATAAAACAATGCATACTGCTGAGCGACAACAGCAAAAATATTTCGATATTATTAAAAAATAAAATAAAACTCAAATTACTAGGGAAAAGAAAGTTGTATACCCTACATCACTGTGTTGAATAAGTTGAATCCCTTATTTAATCTGGCAATGTTTATATAGTTTTGATTTAAATAATATTTTGAAATAAATGAGTATTCATCAGAAAGTCGACATAGACGATCAGGGAAGAGTCTTTAAAAACGTGATCCGAAACTGTAGTCTTCCCTGCCTTACCCCTCGGCAAACAATGCCATACATTCCCCACTAATAAATAGTTGTTTTTTATAAAAACAACAAACTGGGATTCAGCCTGACTATTTTGCAAAAACGGAATTTAATATTTTATAAAAAAATATAAATTATAAAATAATTTTCAATTTCATTTCATAGAGAATATCAAATATTACCACTTCAATTTTCTGGTACTACATGCTAAATATAAATAAAATTATTTATAAGGCTGGGATTCAGCCTGACTATTTTGCAAAAACAAAATACAAATGGAATCCCAAATAAACCGCCAACACTACTGAATATTAAATTCCATTAAAAACTTGATGATGGTACTACTTGCTAAATATAAATAAAATTATTTATGAGAGCTATATAGAGCAGACAATCGGACATATGTTGGTTAGTTAGTGTACAATTAGCATGAAATAGTACGAACATATATTTGGGGTTATAACTAAAGCTGAACCGATTTGAATAAAACAATCGGAGGAACGTTGGATATATGATGCACTTTTTATGGCCGAATATATATACCTTACGCAAATTTGTATCTCAATCTGACAAACCTCGGGAGCGTTATGCAACATTTACATCAAATCGGAGAAAATTTATATGGAGCTATATCCCAATCTGTACAGGTATGTACCAACATTTGTTTTTTTATTCATTATTCCCACATACTATATGTACAAAGCTTCATTAGGATTGAGCTACTCCGTCTATTTTATCCAAACTTACAAGAACCCGGCAACACTGTGGGGCTGGCGTATCATCGTCAAAACATGTTTATACCCTCAGTGTTATGGCATGGATGCGCCAAAAATGTGCTTCATCGAAATATTGGTTTCAGAACCCAAGTTTCTTTGGACCAAATCCGTTTCAGACAAATGTCCATTCGTCCGTCAGGTTGGCCGCCTGGTGCGTTGAAGGGAGTAACCGATTTCATCCAAACTTTGAACATCGTAATATTACTAACAAACATAATTCAATTCCGAAGATGGGGAATATCGACCACTTCTTCTGGTACATCCCAAATAAAATGGTCAAAATTGTGCTAAAAATTAATTTTATAATATGATGCAAACGAACTATCCACTTTACAAAATACTATCAAGTACGAAGATGGGATCCATTGGTCTACTCCCTCTGGTACCTCCCCTACAAATGGTTAACATTTTTACAAATAAAATAATTGGCGAATAGAATCTCCGTTTTCAGGCAAACTTTACGCAACCTTTTAAATTTGCCAAGGTAGATCAAGTCTGAAAATGGTACCCATTGGTCCACTCCTTCTGGTACCTCCACCACATTTCCAATACTTATAAATTCAATATAAGGCAAAAAAGAATGTCCGATTTGAACCAAACTTTGCACAACCTATTATCTTCACCATACCTAGATCAACTCCGAAAGTGGGAGCCGTCGGCCTTCTCCTTCTGGTACCTTCCTCATAAAGGGTCAATATTTTATAAAGTTTACATTTACAAAAGCGAATTGATTAATCGACTTGATCAACGTTAAATCTGTCGGCGACACCGACTGACACTTTTCTACTTGTTGACTTGTGAGATAATAATGCAAAATTTTTAACAATTACCAAATTCTAGTTGTGTAATTATACAGATAAATATCTCGTTCACACATTGATTCAGAAGACGAAGTTCCTCTGTTCCTTATAAGGTGTAAGTCAATTGAAAATTTAAAATGCAATGCAAAACCATGTTGAATTAATCACGGTTTTGCAGAAAATGATGAAATGATATTTTGAACATATCTGTCATATATTAAGTACAATGGTTAACTCAAAGTCTAGACTCGTATATCAGGTACTAGAATATGCGGATCGATAGACCCCAACCTCTGATTTAACGTATATTTGGTAATAATATAACTACGTGCAAAATTTTGATAGCTAATCTAAATCGCCTGCGCAAGCCGCCACTATTTGCTTGTTGACCTCCGGTCCGGTCGGCGGTAAGTTATACAGCGCCGGATTGTTTTCAAATGTATGCTAGCAATACGCAGTGTTTTTACGAATGGCGAGCACCATAACTCAAAAACTAATAATCCTATTCGTTCCAAATTTTAACACGTTATTCTGTACATACATTGCTATCGTATGAAATTGAATAAATGTAATCGGTCAAAATCTTCCTTATATTCTAATTTCGTTTGTGGCCAAAAATAGGAATTATACAAAAATCTAATTTCATAGTTTGTTCATTTCTGTGCGTTAATAATCCTAGTTCATACCACACTTGTACTCTTTTAAATGCCATTGGAGTTTTTGGCGTTCCTTTATGATGGAACGAACTTAGCGCTTCAGAGCTGAATTCTGGTGTTCATAAGTACCTAATTTTATTTGATCTAATCTATATCATTATTTCCCTGTTCGGATTCACTAATGTAGATTTGGGCAGTCGCGAACTGAGTCTAATATTTACTGAGAAATATTGAAGCAAATAGCTTTTACTGTAGGGATCTATAACATATTTAGAATTCTATTTATTTGTCTTGTTTTTCAAGGAGAGATATAAACAGTGTTCTGTCGTAGATATCAAATTTTTCGACCTCAGCGACTACAAAACTTTTTCCACTGTTTGGTTTGTTATCAGCGAGAAAAGGTTATTCTCTTTTTGTAATATTAAAATATAATGGAGCCATAAAATTGCAACGCATTTTCACTTATGTAAACGCCCAATTTTTATTGAATATTCCCCTGATGATATTCGACATGCTGGCTGATGAGAACGTTCGTCCGAAATATAACACATGCACTGATGATGATGACGACGATGACAACAATGTGCTGCTGCTGATGATGATGATTTTTGTGATGCTACTTCTTCTGTTGTTGTGTGGCTGGTGTTGTTTTTGCTGTTGTTGTTATGGTTGATGGTGTTGTAATACAGATGAACAAGTGCAGTTAAATTTGCTGTTGAATGTGTCGATAATTGGGTTGTTATTGTTGCTGTTGTTATTCGCTGGTAACCATCCTTTTGTTTATGACTTTTTATCGAAATTTTCAATCTATTGCTAAACCATAATTTTCGAAAAATAAAAAGAAGTGAAACAACCGAAACAGCAGCACCAACAACAAGAACAATAACACTGTAAAATCGCGTTATTTTCATATATGCATGTTACTGCGTGTGTGTGTTTGAACGAAAGTTTCCATAGTCTATCAGCCTTTCGGATAGGCAACATTTCGTGGCACATGGTTAAGCCCCGCCATATGCTACATATCAAAACCATGTGTGGCCATGAGAAGGCAGAAAAACAAAACTCATTTGGTTCGATTTCCGTTTGGCGCAGCTTCACTGATGCTACATCACAATGGCACATACTTTTACGCACACACACACTCACGAGTTACAACTGTAAGGAAAAAAACTTACAGCGATTGGCAACATTTCGTTGAAACCCAAAACAAAAAAAACAACAACAATGCAAAAAATAAAATGAAACAAAACAAACAACACCACAAGAACAGCAAAAAAATGACAACATTTTTATTGCTTTTTGACTGTCAGAAAGTCCATAGGATTGAACACATCCACAAAAAATGATCAGTTTGCCAAAAACGTACGAGGAAAAAGTTTCACAGCATCAGCTGCTACTGCTGCCACTGCCACTTTCGAAACTACAATAACAGTAGCATTAACAGCCTTCCAGCCAGGCAGTAATTCTAACAGCAACAATGCAAACATTCCTAGACACAGACTTAAAACCATGGCAATACTTTGTGCATACTCATATTTGTCGTGAACTTCCTTCCTTAGTTTTGCAAACCGGGAAAAAAACTTTTCAAGTGTTCGAATGTGAGATTATCGTAATGCACGAAGTGGGTGTTATGTTATAATTGGCCTTGGAGTCAGGCCTTTAATTGATAAATTAAAACTAACAAATTCCGAAATATTGCGTAAGCGTGAACATTTAGTAATTATACCTTGGGACAGGATCTTCTGCATTTTTTGTATCATAAAAAATGTTAGTTACGTTTAAGCATATTCATAAACTCAGACAATTTGAAGTCAGTTTTCAAATTTCCGTCCGTATGTCAGTCTTTATATCTGTCTGGAGCACATGATATCTATCAAAAGGAGTAATCGATTTCATCCAAACTTTGCACATCGAAAAATTGTATGTGAAATTAAATCATGTGCTAAGTTGGCGAATATCAGTCCCCTGCTTCAAAATGTTGCTAATTTTTTTTATAATGACATGAGAAGGGAGTATCCGGTTTGAACTCAACTTGACACAACCTAATATTTTAACCAGACCAGATCTATAATTTTTGTAGACGGGACTTATCGGCTACTTTTTCTGGCTAAATTCCCAAAGTGTCGAAGTTTTTGTAAATTTGTAAATCGAATATCCAAACTTTGTACATTACAATATTATTATTAAGCGTAATTAAAATCCGATTGAAATAAAATTCTTATCGGATCACTTCTTTTAGTCCCATCCCACACGATTTGTTCCACGGAAATTGCCTTAAGGTAGACCGATTTCTCTGTAATTAGAGCTGCATCGTTTTTTAACTATCGTTGTCAGTAGCAATACGATAGATAGGATAAACACACAGTCTAAGTTGACGGAAGCTGTCACGAACAGAGGAAGCGGAACTTACTGTCCAATTGAATACTTGAAACAACCAAAAACCTTGGTAGAAGCCGAATATAGTCCTATGTGAGTGTCCTGTACTAATATAGCACATAATGAAACCTTTAAGTACACCGTTAATGACGAGATAACAAAAATAGGTCAGGAAGAGTTTTAAACAGAATGAAGTGGCCAGACTTCACCAAACATCACGTTAGGATGTACAGGTTGTAAAGACGAAAATTCTCCATTTACATAAACTTAACACCATAATTTTCTTGTTTCACTGTTATTCTTTCGCTCAAACGTGTTCTTAAGGATCCAAATGATGAACAAGTCTAAAGTTCGCCCGGGCCGAATATTCCAAATACATAAAATTGATTTTATATGGGGAAACAAAAATTGGAAAATTAGGTTAGAACCTAGAAGTGTGTGGTAGAAAAATATGTCTATATTGAACATATTTTGTAGTTTATCTCCAAGGTCCCGGAATACTTAATTAAAAGTACATTGTTATCCTCAAAATACCGAAAATGGTGCATAAAGTTATTAACATCTACACCGAACCGTGGACCTATATTAACAATATTTGATAGGACGATTTGTCACCCACTGAGAACCAAAATATATGATTAGGGCCAATTTGGTTGACAAATCATAAAAACACAAAACAAGTGAAAAAGCGTTAAGTTCGGTCAGGCCGAACTTTGCATACCTCCACCATATATATACTGACAGGTACTTGAAATGAAAATATCTGGAACAAAAAGTGACCTTTCTAAAAACTGATTATGTAAATGTACACCAAATATAAATTTCAGCAATTTTTAATGGATATTTCATTTTCACACTTTGATATAGTGAAAATGTGCCTCATCGAAATATTGGTTCCAGACCCTTTGGACCAAATCCGTTTCCGAAAATTTTGATTTCATCCAAACTTTGCCAATCTTATTATTTCTTCCAAACTTAGTTCAAGTTCGAAGATCGGCAATATCACTCCTCCTGGTACGTCCAACACAGGGGCTAGGCCTAGGCCTAAATCCGGACTATAGTTCATATATAGTTCATTATCGAACCTTACGTTCTAGTTTTTATCTCGATATCCCCCGCAGGTGAAATGAGAACCAGAGTCTTAGAACCAACCCAAAATGCGGAACAAATCAGATAACTATTTTAATATAAATGGTCATATGGGTACTACGCCAAAAAGGGGGCGAATATTATTAATTTTTGGTATGGAGATTTGTTACCATATACGACTATAAAATACCAAATTACAGCGAATTCGGTTGAAAAACGCGCTCAATAACCTCAAAATACCGAAAATTGTGGATACCCTTATATAGGGGCTACCCGAAAAGATTGACCTATATTCATATTTTTTTGAGGAGAGATTACAGCCAATTCGGTGGATAAAAACGATCAATACCCTCAAAATACTGAAAATTAAGAGATACCAGAAAAAGTAGACCTATATTTATATTTTTTGTGGAGACATTTAGTACCCAATAGGAACGTAATGTACTAAATTTCACCGAATTCGGTTGAAAAACGCGCTCAAGAACCCCAAAATACCGAAAATTGGGGGTACCCTTATATGGGAGGTATGCCTAAACGAGGACCAATATATCCCATCTTCGAACTTGACCTACCTGCAGACAAAAGGCAACCCTATACAAAGTTTCAGCACAAACGGACGGACAGACGGACGGAAATGGCTAGATCGTCTTAGAAGTTTACCCTGATCAAGAATATATGTACTTTATAGGGTCGGAAATGAATATTTCGATGAGTTACAAACGGAATGACAAAATTAATATACCCTCCATACTATGGAGGAGGGTATTAAACTTCTAAGAAAATATTTTTGACTGTCCCACTCATTGACAGATGGAAATATTATAGTTCTTAAAAACTATAATAGCTACACATATAAATATGTAAATAATACTAATAAGGGCCTAACCCTCAAATATTCTAATTTTCGTTTTATAACCTCTGGTCAATATTAGAATATATAGTTCATACTATCATTGCAGACAAATGCTGTTGGCGGCAATTGCTGCCTGCCTGACTGACTGTCGAACTGTGTACGAGCATAGGAAATATGTATGAGTGTACAAATATTTGCAATGTTTGATGTGATGGTGTTTGGCTGGTTTGGTTTATCTTGCTCGACAAGCCATAGATCTTTGGCCTTTAAACAGATACCCCCATTCTCAATGGCAACAGCAGCAGCAGCACCAGCAGCCTTACTTCCTCAGACCCCACAGACGACCCTTGGTCAGCAATGCCAGCATTTGATATTTGTTGTTGATGTTGTTGCTGTTTCCCTCAGAATATGTACAAGTGAATATCGAAGCACAGAGTAGAAAATTTACATACCCTCTGAAAGATATGAAATGAATGGGCTATTGGTCATTTGGCCTTTGCTATACTCGTATAAGAGTATGAAAAAGTCTAACAGCACAAAAACATCCCGGACACAGTGGTAGTAGTAGTGATGGTGGTTGTAGTGGAAATCGTCGTTGTTGCAACAGCAGCAGCAATATAGCAATGAGAATAATAACTGCAAGCATTGGATTGGGTCAGCATTTCATATGAATATTTTGCCACTCCACTCCACATGAGCAACAGCAGCTACAACTACACAATAAAATCCATACATCCATAAATATTATGGCCAAATATTCGTAGCGGGTTATCCCAGGAACAATATACTACAAGCTCAACGAAACTTATGCACCAGCACCACCAACACTAGCAGTAGGAAACAAAACAAACGAATGAACGGATGAAAAAAAAAAACACGGGAAAAGCAATACCGCCAGCAATTGCGAACAAAAATAGAAACAACATCGATTGGTTTTCGATTGTTAGTTGTGTGTGTGGGGGGTATTGAAAGTTGTACAAGGATAAGCGAAAAAACTAGGAAATTCGACCTAAGCAAAATAATAGTGCAAAGCATAGGTTTAGGCGCGAAAGCAATTTATGGTAGCATCAAATAGCAAACAACGGTACAGGAATACACACACATACATAGAAAAACACAATACAGTGGACGTAAAGGGTTATTGAATAGCAAACAATATGCTCATTTTATCTGTACTTGTCATAATTTTTGCTAAACATATAGGGGGGAAATATATATCATGAAAAAACAAGAAATTATCCGTGCTAATAACAATTTTAGACAGTTGAATCATTTATAGCATAACTATATCGATGGTAGTTATAAATATTAAGGTTTCTCAGGTTTAGACCATACAGAAACCGACATTCGCTTTATATAATGTATATGTGTTTATTAAAGAGTTGAACATCTGTGGGTAGGTACCATGAGAAGTTGCTTGAGGTTCTCTGAAACTGATTTTGTCCAACGAAATGCTTTTTCCAGGGTGAGCAAAAATTCGTTCGCGAATAATTCAAAAGACTGTCTTTTTGTTTTGGTTCATTTTACGAATGAATTTATCGGGATAAATTCTTTACCAAACGAATGTTTGGAGACACATAATAAACGATGAGAGCACACAATAACGATCGTTCGTTTCGTTTGGTGATTGAAATTCTTTCTGACGAATGAAAACAAACATTCGCGAGTTGTTGGTTCGTTCGTGAAATCTTTTTTAATGATATTTTTGTTTGTTGTTGGTTTTAACAGGGCTCGCGAGCACACGCGAACATTTGTTTTTTGAGTCGGGGCTAAACTCCTCCATTTGACCGTGAGCGCCGATACGAAAAATGCAACTGTACCAAAAAGTATATGTTGGGCGCCATTTTATAATGGTCCCTAGCAGAAGATGTTCATGTTCAAGTGATTGACATTAGAAGGATCAGAATAAGGGTGACATAGTAGAGTTTCTATATTCTATGACAGACAGAGCACCAACAAGTGTGTGTTGGAGGTCATTTGCTACAAAATTAATTAATTAGCCCGAAGGGAGAAAGAAATGGTCGACCGAAGATGATCGGCTGTAGTATGACAAATCCAAAAGATACGACCGAAAATTCGTGATTGCTATTTTATTTCACGAAATCGTAATATTTAAGGTAGAGCTCTGAAAATTTGCACAGACATTGTTAATAATCCTAGGATGTTTGGCGTTGCCAATGGCATATATCGGTTCACGTCTTCGTATTGTCCCCATATAACAATATGCGGTATTTTGAGGATTTAGGACAGGGGTTTTTAACCGAATTGACTGTAGTTTGAGGATTTAAGACTTATTTTTCAATCGAATTGGCTGTATTTTGGATTTCCAATGAATAACACACAACTGTAATATTGACCCAAGTTTCAGGGTATCCCCCGTATAATGGTACCTCCCCAATAATCGGTATTTTGGGGATTTTGGGTTTTCATAACGGTATCTACATATCTCTGCACTAAAAATTATAATATTGGCCCAAGTCGGTACTTTGAGAATTTTAGACACGTTTTTAACCGAATTGGCTGTAATTTGTTTTTCGAATTCTCATTAGCTGCCAAATCTCACTACCAAAAAATATCAATATAGATCTCCGTTTTAGTATAGCCCCATATAACGGTAGCCCCACTATTAGATATTTTGAGAAGTTCAATCATAATTTTCTCACGTAGTTTTCAGTATGTTCAAGGTCCTATCATAACATGGGTTTCCTCCTAGGAGCCCACATTAATTTTACATATTTTGAATGTCATCCTCATGGTGAAGTGTATAAAAAGTTCAAACTTAACATCGTTTTTACTTGTTATATACTACAATCAAAATACCTACAATCGCCCGGGATCCTAATATGGGATAGCACTGTTAATTGTCTAGCATCAAGAAACCGAAATGGGGCTGAACCACTTTATGGGGGCTATGTCAAAACATGGACTTATATTTAAAACTGTCTGCCAAAACATGTTTCCGCCAAAAACCCGGTAGCCAAATTACAGTCATATGAGGTGGAAAATTATTGATAATAACGCAAAGATACTTTTCAATCTCCACGAACCAGGAGTGCTGATTGGAAAATGCGGTTTAACGACATTAAACTACTGAAATATGGACCGAATTATTTGGTGATACAACCATAAAAATACAGACACATGGAGTCTACTATACTGCACCGATTGCTTTTAAAAATTAAAATTTTCGATGTAAAATCAGGCAGGACTCAATTGGGCGTGTATCGAAAATTCTAATTGTAAAGCACTAGAAATATAAAATGTAATTTGATTTAAATATCAAAATTCCGACAATCAGAGCTACCGAAACATGCAATATTCAACTTAAATTGGCATTTTTGAAAACGTTCAACTTATTGTATACCCCTTTAAAAAAACATTCCACATTTGAAAACGGCATGGATTCTTTTATTGATGTTTTTGTTTTGGTTTTGTTTGTTTGTACATTTTTGTGCTCGATAACCCGATAATTATGTCCGTTTGTTGTTTATTTCAAACATTTATTATCCCGCATGCAAGCCAGCAAACCAGCCAGGCAAGCAGCCATGTACACGTTTTCGATGCTCAAAACACACAAAATAAACGAAAAACTCATGAATAGCTATGAGGAGGCAAATCCTGTTAAGTCTTTGACCTAAAATTTAAGCCTAATTAAGCTCTAAAATTTAGTTGTTCGAAACAACAAATAACAAAATAAATCTAAGATTACTCTATAATCAGGCAATGAGAGCATTATGAATATTTTTGGCAATAACAATAGAGAATTTGTCACGACGGGACAGTGGCACATAGTTGAGGAAGGTGGTAGATGGGGTAAACTCTCCACCTAGTAGAATCGGCCTCATATAGATGACTTTCTACAAATTTATTAGTATTTCTTTTAAGTCTTAAATATCTTTCACTTGGCCCAGGGCGAATTTCTAATTTCGAATTTTTCTTCTGATGCAGTACATGCTTTTTGTTTATGTGTAAGTTTGTGTGTGTGTTCTGCTTGTCGTTGTGTTGTGTAGTAGCAGAAGTTCATAAAATTTGTGGGGCCAAAATGTAATAAACCCCTTAAATATTTGGCATATTTGCATATAGCATCTGCAATAAATTTAATGACCTTTAGTGAACTTTTATGCATATGTCTGGCTTAACACTCTGTAATTTACAGGCCAAACGAGAGAAATAACTAAACTAAAGCAAAACTAAACTGAACTACTATCAAAAGGAAATACATAAGTACACAACACGAACAGTGTCCAGACAACAGTGCCAACAAACTTGGTAGCTGACAAAACATAAATTACTATATTAAAATCTTAAATTTCAGTTCAAAAACAAGAAATAAGCAAATATATTTAATGAGTAGATGTCACTTTGTATGTATGCGTGTGTATGGGTGTGTGTCTAAGAAAATATTAAAGCCTCTGCTTGGCCTGATAAGAATTTAATTTGTATTGTCTTCGCCTTGCAGGCGTACGAGAACATAATTTGTTACCCCAAAAATTTATTATTTATTTAGGACAACATTTTTAATGCAAAACTTAATTTACATTATGCTCGACCTTCAGGCATTCTACACAACGGTAAATCAAATCTTCCTTCTCTTTGTTATAAAATCTAATTAAAGTATACTTTTAGGTTCATAAAAGTCATTTGTTAGCTGTATGTATGTGTATGTGTGAGAGTATGGGTGTGTGTCCTTCTAATTCTCTGTTGTATGATTTAATTCGTTGGTACAACCATACTAATGTCTACCACATGTCGCGACATTTCTATAAATCCATCATGTCATGTATGTGCAAATGTATATAGCATAGACAAAAAAAAAAAAGAAAAAAACTCAACACATGGACAATTTCCAACGCTCCACGGAAGTTTTTTTTCTCTACTCTATAAAATGTTTGTCTTCATAAGAAAGTGTTGCAGTCTTTGGTTGTATTTTTTAATGAAAAGCTCAAAGTGGTGTAATTTACATACATACAACTTCTGTATGGTGTCTTCCATTTATAAAGGCAAAAAAAGTGAAGCCTTACCACACATACATATACATTTTCACACATGATATGGATATATCATGACATGACAGTTCTTCTTGTATAAAGTGTTGACAATTTTTATTTGTTTTTGCTGTTTGTTTCGGTTTTTTGTATTTTTACATGTAAATGTGTGGGATAATACGACATACATATGAGGTCATATATTTGATATGAATGTGATAGCGAATAGTATTCGATTTACATGTTGACAAAATAAACGGAAGGAAATTCCTAAAAGGAAAAAAGTGGAATTTTTGGAAACCATTAAAGTTAAGTTTTCTTGATTTTGAATGTAATATATACATATATATTTCAAAAAATACCTCTGTCTTGTAATTGGGTTTATTGACTATATATTTAGTTTACATGAAAACTATGACGATATTATTGTAAAAATGGGTTGAGGCCATGAACGTCTTTATGATTCCTACCGATAAAAGTTCTTCATGTCAAACCAAAAGTAGGATTATGATATATGTCCACTCGATTTTTGTTCTTATATGTACCTCTATAAAGTAAAGTGTTTATTTATTTTGTGATTCCTCGATAAAAAACACAGTAGACGCAATAAGTGATATATCGATTTCGCCAAGACCGGCGTTCCTTCGCATTAATAATCCATAAATTCGAACGCGACCTTTATATGGGTACCATGTTTTGATAAATTTCAAAAGAAAATGAATTATGACACTACAGAATCTAAATTTGAAATATTAAACATCTTAAAAACACTGATATACTAACAATTAAAAACGTCGTTAATTCGCATTCAATTTATGGAGCCTATGTCAACACATTGATCATTATATATATACATATCGGTTGGAAAATGCGTCTGAAGTCTTCAAAATACCCAATATGTGATGAAATACCAAAACACATATTGATAATATTTGGTAGGAAGATTTGATATCTCAGAGGAATTGAAAAAAAAATCAAAGTAGAACGAATTTGTTGGAAAAACTTGGCCAAACCCAAAAATACCGGTGTACCATTATACCCGGGGCTACCTGAAAACTTCGGACAATCTTGATAAGTTTTGGTAGGAAGATTTTCTGCTCAATGTGAATATAAAAAAATTGTTGTAGCTAATTTGTTTGGAGCACGTGCCCAGCTCCCCAAAATATCGAAATTTGTTATGTAGAGTTATTTAAGGGATTCCCCAAAAACGTGAACTAAAATTAATCATTTTAAGTAGGAAGATTTGACACTTCATAAAAAAAGTTCCTAAACCCCCCAAAATACCGTATAATGGGCGTTACCATTATATGAGGGCTAACCGAAAACATGGGCCAATGTTGATAATTTTTGTTAGGGACATTTTCTACTCAATGAGAATCCAAACTATTAAATTGCTCCCAAAATTAGTTGAAGCACGTGCTCAAACTCCTCAAAATGGCGATCTTTGGATTGTAGCGTTATATGCTTTTCTAAAAACAAAAAAAATTGCAACCCAAAATTACAACCAATTATTTAGAAACATGCGTCCAAAACCATTAAAATACTGAATATTAGAGGGTACCGTTATATGGGTGCTACCCCCAAGTATGAGCAAATATTGATCATTTTTCGTTGGCAGATCTGATAGCGGAAGTGTATTCAAAATACCAATTTACATCTGATTCTGTTGAAAAACGCAAAAAATACGAAACAAATTGGGAGTACCTTTATATGAGGGTTACCTTAACAGGGCCAATATAGATCTTGATTTTTAGTAGGAAGTTTTGGTTCCCAGGCAGCAAATCATAGCCAATTCGGTTGAAAAATGTGTCAAAAATCCCCATAATACCGACTATTTGGGGTTGCGTTTTATGGGGGCTATACCAAAACGGGTACTGATATACCCCATTTGCAATACCAACAACCCTATGAGTAGTAACAATGCAAAGTATAAATGTGCATTGTCGAAAATCGAGTCTTCTCCTTTTGATACGAGTATCTCTCTCACAATATGACCAACATTTTATTGAAAATTTAACTTATAATAACATGTGAAGGGATATTTGGTATGAATATTTTTCGGTCCTCAATATTTTGAAAATATGAAGCGAAAGAGTATCCAATTTTATGTCTTCTGTTATCACTGCCTCAAAAAGTCAACATTTTTGAACATTCAAACTTTTTTTTATTTTGTAAGAGAAACCTAAAGGCCAATAATATTTACAATATGCATTAAAATGATCCCTACTCAAGTATTTTTCCCAACTCTAAATCAAGTCCGAAGATGGGACTTCCATACACTCCATCTGGTACTTCTCCCACAGAGGGTCAACATTTTGAAAATTTGGTAGTCCAACAGCAAGCGAAGAGAGCATACGATTTAAACAAAACATTGCTCAACTTTATATTTTAACTAAACATATTAAACTATTTCGTCCACTACTTCTAGTATCTCCTAAACAAGTGTTAAAATTTTGAAAACATATAAATGTCGTACATAACATTTTTAACAAGTCTAGATTTAGGGCAAAGATGGGCCTTGTGGGGGACTTACCGATGAGTCCTATCGTTAGTGTCAAAATGTTGAAAATTTCTTGTATATAACCAGTTAAGCCAAAAGTGGAACAAACGACTTTCATATTTGTTACAATTTCTATTTGGCGAATAATGGGTATCAATAACATGGCTAATCAACAATTCATAACCATGCCGGAAAAAGAAAACAACCCTTATCCCATACGCCATATGTTTCCAAATTTTTGTGGACATATGCACCTTTTTTGTTTTTCTGGTCCATGCTGTTTGTTCGTTCGTTGCCAAACAAGATGGCCTCGTGTAAATGTCACAGAAACAGCAAAAACAACAACAACAATCTGTACATTGGAAATTATAAATGAATTATATTGTAATGGTTTAATTACAAGAAACCCTTGTAGTCTAAATCTGTCACACGGTTAGCAATGGGAAATAAATCACAGCTGATTTGTGACAATATGGAGTTGTGACATTGTAAATAACATTCGTCGCCATCCAAACAAAGGTGGGTGATTAGATGGTGTTTTGTTTAAAGGAAAGTTAACTGTTTCCTATTAACTGTTTCCTATTACCAGTTAGAGAAAGTTTTGTAATTGTTGAGGGATAATTTTTATAAGGTAAATTTTCTAAGGGAGATGTATTTTGAAATAAAATTTACCTAATGTATAAAATGTACTATATAAAAGTTTGATAATATTAAGGATACGTAAATTTGTTCAATAGTTTGCTTTTGTTTCAGAAATTATAAAATATATATTCAAAGAAATAATGAGTTCGTCGAGTTAAAATTTATTTACCAACCACCATAAGGTGCGTACACAAAATATTTGAAAATGGTCTATGTTAAAACATGGACATACATAGCGAATCCTCTACCCAGGAGTTTTTTATCCCACTTCTATATAGGTTGTAAATATATAAAAGTCTTTACCTAAATCTACATACAAGTTTATTCTCAGAAAGTTCGTTAAGTTCGACCGGGCTGAACTTCTTATACCCTTCACCACGTGGTGAGTCATATGGAGACTATCGCGTTATGTGGGAGTACCGAATACCGGAAAAGGTGTGGAATTTTTACGTGGGGTTAATATTAAAACTTGGGCCTACGTAAACAATTTTCCGCACAAAATTTGTTTTACCCTCCAATGACTATGTAAACACATCGATTTTATTAACCATTTTATATACAAACATGTATATAAATCAGTCTTTCATAAGACACATCGATGGGGAAATGAGGCTTAAGTCCTCAAAATACCGCCTATGTGATAGTACCGTTCTATGGGAGCTATACATAACCGTAAACTGAAATTTATATTTTTTGGTAAGAAGATTTGATACCGCATAGGAATTTGAAAATCAAATTAGAACTAATTCGGTTAAAAACATGTCCAACCCCGAAAATACCCCGAAAATACCGAATAATGGAAACATTTACCAAACTTGATAAGTTTTTGTAGGAAAATCCAAAATATAAAATTACAGCTAATTTGGTAAAAGAAGATCCCAAAAAAACTAAATTTGGGAGGTGGAGTTATATGGGGGATTCCCTAAAAAGTGAATCAGTATTGATCATTTTTAGTAGGAAGACTTTACACCCCAATGAGGACGGATGATTCAAATCAGAATTTCGGTTAAAAACGTGCCAAAAACTCCCAAAATACCTAATAATAGGGGTTACCATTAATGGGCGCTACACGGAAATATGGGCCTGATAATTTTTGGTAGGGAAATTTTCTACTCAATGGAAATTCAAAATATTAAATTGATCCCAAATTGAAATACGTGCTTAAGCACCCCAAAGTACTGACCTTTGGGGTATAGCGTTATATGGGGGGTTGCTTAAAAGGTAGACTAATATTGATAATTTTTAGTAGGAACAGATTTCCTACCATTCCACTACAAATTACAACCAATTAGCTAGAAACATGTGTCAAAACCATAAAACCCGAATATTGGAGGCTAACGTTATATGGGGTCTGCCCCAAAACATAGGCCAATACTGATAATTTTTCGTAGGCAGATTTGGTAGCCGAAGTGAATGTAAAATACCAAAAATTCCGAATACTAACGGAAACCGTTATATGGACCAATATTGATAATTTTCAGTAAAAAGATTTGATACCCAATTAGAACAAAACGTAGCAAATTACTGACAATTTGGTTGAACAACGTGTCAAAATCACCATAGCTCTATCTCAAATATTGCGATCTGCATCTTGATTTCAATGGACACACGCATACATCGACATATACATTTATTCTGATGAAGAATATTTGAATATTTCGATGTGATTTAATATACACTGTACCCTATGGTGGAGGGTATAACAAGTAAAAACTTCGTTATGTTCGGTCGGGCCGAACCTTATAGACCCTCCACCATGTGATATGCATCCAAAATTACTTAAAACGGTCAGGACCTTTTTATGTGGATTATGTGATTGCAATATCTTAGTATAAGAGGAGAAGAAAGAAAATATAAGAGAATCAGTATAAGAGAATATCAGTTTACAAAACATCCAGTGAGCCAGAAACTACCACATACCAAAAGTTAAACTGCAAACTGGTCTTGGGTCTTTTTTAAAGCATCAACCTATATAGAAAATCTTCTGATTGTTTTTTTCCTCCAAGAACCCAGAATGCCTAATTACGTCATGAAAATGCTGCAAAACCTTCAGAATAGGCGGTACCTTTTTTTCTCCTCCAAGAACCCAGAATGTCTAATTGCGTTAAGAATGACTGGTAAGACTTTTACAATACCGAACATGGGCGGGATCTTCATATGTGGAATACATCAATAAATGTAATTATGTTTAAATTTTTCTGGAAATAACATTTTCACCTCGAAGAACCAAAATTCCCAATCACACCCTCTTCGGCGCAAAATATGGTTAAAACCTTAAAAGTATTGAAAATCGGACGAGACCATTATATGGAGCCTGTGCCAAACTTTTCTGAAAATGCGTTTTCCACGAAAGAAGACGGAGTGCCAGATTACACTAACTTCAGTGGCGAAAATTTTATTAAAATCTTGAAATTACGGAAAGTAGCCTTAAATATTTCAATCTTATCGTAATTTAAATATTCATAGATATTGCAACGGAATGACAAATTTAATGTACAATCCATAAAATATATAAAAAACTTTACTAGAAAAACTAAATATTTAAGAAACCTAAAATTTAAGTTACCCCTATTCGAACATTTTTACCTCACTACTCCTAGTTAAGCTAATTTAGAAAACACAATTATTATTGGATTATGTGCGATTATAAACTCACCTAACATAAAGCTCCATCGACCTCTTTTGTTGTTATTGTAAACATTTTAATCCCTCAATATACATTATGCCTCATCTCATTGCCATGTACACTGGAAACCTCAGAAACCTCATAATGGCCTTAAACAAATAAAGGAACAAAAACCAAAAAACGTTCAAAGGACTCGTACTGCTCGTACTTCGGATGATAACAAAAAAAAAAAAAAAACTAACACATTTGTCTTTCCCGTTGTCTTTCTTTAGAAAAATAAACAAAAGTTGTCCTTGTTTATAATCCGGAATACTATACATGTATGTGTATACGAGTATATATCTTAGTGTGTGTGTGTACTTGCATATCTCTTTAATGAATATAGTCATGTTAAGAAAACCGCAAATATAAATTTTCTTTTTTAAATAAAATAAAATGGCAATGAACGGATTGCATAGGCAGACATATAAAATAAAAACAAATACCGACAAGTTCCCGCACAAAGGACCAGAGTATTTGCTTATTTTCACAATAAACTCAGATTCAGACACACACAGGCAGGGAGGCAGGGCAGCATCAATAAAAACGAATAAAATTTAGAGAAAAGATAAACAAAAAAAGTCAATGCAAAAAGTCATGTATTTCAAAAAGAAAGCATTTATTATACATAAGCCTTTTGCCATAGTAACTTTGGAGAAGATATACATTAAGACAGCCCACAATACAACATCAAATTCTTCCCCTAACTAAATTTTACTTGTGAATATATATTTTCTTTATTTTTCTTGTAAACGAAACAAAAAGTACTTCCCCTTTGACTTTTGTCATTCCATCATAAGAGTGAAAGAATGAAAAAGAAAGCTTCATTTGAATTTTCATTAACAAGACAAACAAATAATGTTTTTTTTTTCTTTCTGTCTTCGCTGTTGAAAATGCGAAAAATACTTCTTCTACAAAAGCAACAAGACAAATAAAACAGACTCTACATTACATACAAACATTCTAACAGAATATTTTGCAGTGGTAAAAAACCCCACCCTACTCAACAATATGTAAGACAAAAAGTGAAAAGTTTATTTGTTTTTGCTTCGTTTCGTTGTGTTTTTGAGAAATTGCACATCCTTTTAGACATTTTGAAAATTTATTTGCCTTGAGCTGCAATGTACAATGAAACAACAAAAGCGAACAGAAGTAGTCGAAATTTTTTAGAGGACTCTTTCGCTTGAAATGAATGTCCTTAATATTTATAACAAACGGGCTACACACACATTTGAGCAGGAATCTATAATGTTACTCTTCATAAAATGTTAGAGGTCTAAGATGGAGGAAAATTTAATATTCATTTTGGGATAATTATTTCAAGTTAAAGATGTCCATCTGCCTGTTGAAATTCCAATAAAGCTCACAATATTTAATATATTAAAAATAGGTAGTATTTTTTATCAATATTAGCATGTTTGATAGCGGTTATCGAAAACATTGGACCAATATTGATATTTTTTAGCAGGAAGATGTGGTTCCCAATTCGATTGAGAAGTATTAAAAATCCTCAATATATCGAAATTTTTAAAACTTCACTAATATTAATAATTTTTGGTTGGAGATTTGGTAGCCAAAATATCAAACAACAGCCAATTAAAATGAAAAAGTCTCGAAAATCCTCAAATTACCGACAATCGTGGGTATCGGTATATGGAAGCTTTAGCTAACATAATACGATAAATCCCATATTGGGCACTCTTTTATGGGTCGACGATGTATCGACTGTAATTGTCAATTTGGAGCGTTATGGTCATATGATAACCAACTTTGTTGTCTGCTATCAAAGAACATGGCTTGGAGAATATGGAGATTCAACAAGTCGGTGTCACATGCCACTCAATCAAAAGGTACATATATTCTTGAATCAGAATAGAATTCTATGTCGAATTAATTCGATTTTTAAAATTCTTATGGAGTGTCAAATCTTCCAACCATGGAAAGGGACATGCGTAAATAAATCACACGTTTACGCACTGTGTAATAGCTGCCATGAATCGAGACATGAAATTGGCAGTGTATTTGTGGTTAACAGGACAATAAAAGACCCCGTCTCCTTCACTACCGTAGATGAGCGAATTGCTATAATCCATATAAAAGCGAAGTTCTTCTACATCAGTCTTATCCGATGGAATACAAAGACGAACAGACCAATCACATATTTTACGAGCGCCTAGAAGCAGCTATTACCGCTGTCGCCCTGTGATTGGAACCTCAGTATCCTGTGTCCCGTGCACAAAAAAAGAGACAAGACGACTGAAGCCAATTGAACCATACCAATGCGGCTGGAGGTCTGACAGATATTCACTCTGCGCCAAATCCTGAAAAAGACCCACGAAAACACATCGACATATTTCACCTATTCGTCGACTATAAAGCCGCATTCGGTGTTTAAAGTCATGTCTGCGTTCGACATTCCTGCAAAATTAATATGGATAACTTTAACTGTCACAAGGTCAGCAGTTAAAGTCGGAAAGGACCTCTCGAAGCCCCTCAAAACCAAACGAGGATTCAGACAAGGTGACTGTTTGTCGTGTGATCTTTTTAACATCCTGTTGGAAAATGTCATACGAGAGGCAAATGTGAACAGAAATAGCACTCTGTACACCAAACAGCATATGTTGTTCGCCTACGACGATGACATCGACATAATGGGTCGAACATTGCGATCGGTAACAGTCACCTTTGAACAAATTGAGAAAGATTCTGCCAAAATGGGTCTGGCAGTTAATGGCGAGAAGACCAAGCTGATGGTATCAACCCGTAAGATGTCCTCTAGACGCGGACTAACTATGGAATTTGAGAACTACAGATTCGATGTAGTCAAAGATTTTATATACCTTGGTACCTACATAAATAAAACTAAATACGTCAGTTTTATAATTCGGAAGATAATGGTATAGGCCAACAGATGCTACTATGTCGTAAGTAAAAAATTTAGAAGCAAGGCCACCTATCGCCAGACCAAACTCTGACTCTACAAGACGCTGATACTACCCGATATGGATATGGATTTCGATCATGGGTACTTGCGCAATCAGATAAGACAGCTCTTATAGGGTTTCAAAGAACAATTCTCCGAAAGATCTAACAACGTTGACGGTGATTATTGCCGTCGAATGAACCATCTATTCTCGGAAATCGACATAGTCAGACGTATCGATATACTCCGACTACGTTGGCTAGGTCATGTGAGTATGGATGAGTATGCCCCAGCTCAAAAGGTAGAAGACAACATCTTAGAACATGGTTTTCCTCTAATTGAGCCATTGCCATTTATATGTCTGAGACAAATGAAAATGCTGGAAATTGCGACTTATTCCATGAAGAAAGATTTGCTTTCTCAAACAATTAATAAAGAACAATTTCGAATTATATGCGTACATAAATTTCTTGTTGTGTAATTTTTAAAAGCATAATTTGCCATATTCATATTTACACGAGTATTATGTAGGAATCAATTAAGCTGAGTTTTGCAGTTACCTTTAATAATTGTACCATGTCTATTTAGGTGAAATTTTTTATAAAATCCCCACATAAAAAGTCTCGCCCTTTTATGTAATTCGGTACTATTACATAACGCAATAACAAAGTCCCCATATAAATGTCCCGATCGACTTAAATAACTTTGAATGCACATCACGTGGTGGAGGGTACAAAAAGTTCTGCCCGGTTTTACTTGTTTCTATTCCCTTTTTTCCAAGATAATAATGTTTAGAACAATAATGTCCCCATATATAATTTTAACAATATTGGTTCCGAGTAGTAATCGAGTTATTTATTTCCAATTTGAACATTGAATTTAGCTCCCAAGCTCTGGTACCCAAATATAATATTTTATGGGTTACAATAAGATTAGACCCAAGTCTGGCTTTGGTCCTTTTCTAATTGTTCCCACTTGGACCCTGCTAAATTTAACATTGTTTAACATGTTCCGCAGAGGTTCCCCGAATTGTGATGAGGGACGTGGGAATATATTAAACTCACATTCAACTCAAAATTAATCATATTTTTGAATATACGCCGAAATGAGGAAGTTGGACCCTCAAAAGTACTCTAAAAGTAAGATTTTTTTTTTTGTATAAAAATTGCAAACGAACTTGCGGATATTTGCCAGTTTAATATATAATTTTGAAGTGCATTCCAAAATATTTCACTGGGTTATTAATGTCATCCTGGAATGTCAGAGTGAATGAATGTATTTTAAGCATAGTATTTTTATGTAACAGCCAAAAAATATTCGCAAATATCTGAATGCATTTCTTCTATTCTGAGCACGGAACTGTTTATGCAGACATATAAAAGCAACAGGGAATAGCATTTCTTCCACATAGGATATTGTGTACTCGTATGTATGCAGACACACAGACAAACACACACATTGAAACAAAAAAGATGTCTATAAATAACGACTAAAGGTTGTTTGTCTTCCCAGAATAGAAACGAGAACAGTAGACAATGGTAAATACAATATCAACAACAATATAAAAGACAAAGGTTATTCGTATTTCTTCAACAACTTAAAACCGCATAAATATTATCAACTGCGGAAAATACGGAATGCAAAACCAACCAAAAATAAAAGGGGAAAAAAACGGAAAATGTGTTATTAATAAAAATTGCCACATTTGATTCATTTAACAGGACGTGGGGGCTAACTCATGCACTTGGCACAACTAAACAAAATATATTGAGAACGATACTCGCTTACATCCATTTATATACATTTTAGCCATTAAAATGATGTGTTGACATATTTATGAGTGCAAACATCATCATCAACGTCTTGCCACAACACTTGTCAACGCGATATACCGTAGCGGTGCTGCCGTGAGTGGTAAAACGTTCAAAAGGAGAATTTATGACACAACA
This sequence comes from Musca vetustissima, assembly GCF_032173495.1. Classification (NCBI taxonomy): domain Eukaryota; kingdom Metazoa; phylum Arthropoda; class Insecta; order Diptera; family Muscidae; genus Musca; species Musca vetustissima. Next base: position 47,367 of record NW_026877686.1, on the reverse strand, counting down.
ACATTTAAATTGGAATTTGCAATGCTTATTTTCAGCAAAAAAAAAACAACAAATGTATTTGCAATTAGAATGCAAAGCAAAAACCAATGCAATTTTTTCGAATACAACATTGTAATATTATTAAGAATTGTTTTCTAAAAATACTATATTTTAATATTAAATTATTAGTTATATAAAAATATGTTTGATACGAATTTAAAAATACATCGTCAATGTGTAGAGGGGATTTATATTCGTCACCACATTTGTAACTCATCGCAAAGGTAATTTTAGATCTTAGGAAAAATAATATTTATAAAACCAAGATCTGCCTCAGAGTGTGACAACGATGACGAAATTTTAGTCGGAGGCTTTATAAATACAATATAAAAATCGAGAAAAAGTGTACATTTTCGTGAATAGCAAGAAAAAAGAAAGCAAGTAAAAACGTACAATCTAACAAGTGGTGCACATTCAAAATTCCTTAAATTGCTAGGGACATTTATATGGATTTGACCATTTTGTGGTTCCAAATGAATTCCCAGTAAATTAAAATTAAACGCTAAATTTGTATGGGGGCTTTATGATAATGTTAATCTATATATCAAATTATAGCCAATTCGATAAAAAAATGAACAAGTAAAAACGTGCCATTTCGCTTTATATAAAGTATATGTTTTATCAAAGAGATTCCGGATTTAATATTGATCGTGGTACCAGAAGGAGAGGTCGACGGGTCCCACCTCCGACCTGATTTAGGCTTGGTAAAGATAATAGCTTGGTTTGGTTCAAATGAAACATTCCATTCAACTGATTTTGAATTTATAAGTACTGAAATTGTTGACCCTTTGTGGGGAAGTACCAGAAGGAGTGGACTAATGGGTCTCATTTTCGGACTTGGTCTAGGCTTGGTAAATATACTAGGTTGGGCAAAGTTTTGTTTAAATTGGGCATTCCTTTGCCTAATATTGAACATTAATGGGGGGAGGTACCAGAAGCAGTAGACCAATGGGTCCCATCTTCGGACTTGATCTAGGCTTGGTAAAGATAATAGTTGTACAACGTTTGGTTCCAATCGGATAGTCCTTTCGAATGATTATAAAATACATTTTTGCACAATTTAGACCATTTTGTGGGGAAGGTACCAGAAGGAGTTGGCCGGTATTATCCATGTTCGAACTTGAACTAAGTTTGGAAGAAATATTACGATGTACAAAGTTTGGAGCGGGAACTTTATGTGGACGCAATATGAAAAAATTTACCTCAAAAATGTGTTTTACACTCCAATATCCCGAAATGCCAAATTAACGTCACTGCAATGGAAAAATATAATAATGGGATGCTACCCTTATATGGAAAAATACTGAAAAATTTTGGTTCCGTTATATATGGGAGCTATATGAAATATCAGTTTATTGATTTGATTGGGAGATTTTCTACTCCATATATAGAATTACATTAAATTTGGTTGAACACGTCACTGAATATCGTTTTATGGAACACGAAATATGTGTCAATATTAATAATTTTCGAATTAGTATCCCTACTATTAAATTTTAACCAATTCTGTTGAAAAACGTGGACAAAACATTTATAAGTGGACAACCCTCAGAAGTGTACGAAACTTAATAATAACAATGTATAATGTAGAGGATGAACAGTTAGTGAGAAATTAACCCAACTTAGGGAACTCCCTGACTTTGTCATGAATCCCACAGTTGACTGGCGTCTAGATATATTGTTGATCATCGAAAGGGCGGGAGGGTGTTCCTCTTTATGTTTCACGTGGTTCAAAGGTCTTCAATAGGTCAGAAGCCACAATAAATGTTCGCTTGCACTGTTTGTAATCCTTTACTAATATGTTGTGGATAAGTCGTAAAATGATGTTATATTACTGAGCAATTGGCGTTCATTGTAGACTTGTCAAGGTATTTGTTCCAAAGATGTATATATATATAGATCTTATGAAGTAACGGTGCTTAGGGAAGAACGATAGAGACATTGAATAGACGGACTATAGCAGACCTTTCAAGTTGACCAGGCCTTACGGCGCTGAAGAATTGATGGATAAAATGTAGCCTAAAATACATAAATATCAGGGATAAAGTAGGACAAGGGACACTGCAGGGAGGGATTTTATCGCCATTGCTGTGAATTAACACTATCAATAGTCACTAAAGAACCTTAACTGAACACGTATGTTATGCTGTCGACGTTATAATACTTCTGTCGGTAGTCTAGTAGGCGAAAAGACGCACAAGGACTCGAGATAAAAGGATAATATATTATACAAAACTATTTCTCATTCGATTTCACTGAGGACATGCCATCTCATATCTTTAAAATTTACCTATGACGAATTTGTACTTCTGGGTTCTTAATATACTCGCCAATGCCTTTCATTGGAATTTGCCATCCACCAAAATCTTGTTGCACGGTATAATGTTCCAATTGGCACCAAATTTTAACACGTTCCGTTAGACAATCAAATCGACAGCAGAACATCAGCGATTTTCTAAAAAACTCTAAGGTAAAAGGTTAATTTTTGTGCAAAGTTAATGACCCTAGTTCATATCAAAGACAAACATATATCCGCTAAATTCAAAGACTTTGTTTATTTTCATAAACAAGAAGCTAGGCTTCTACGACGCAAATACCAAAGGTCACACAAAACTTTTTTTTTTTTGTAGGTCTAATATTATTTCGAAAAGGACTTCAAATTGTACTGTTTACAATTGGAACATTTTACAAGCATTTCTTTCTTTTTGCAGTTATTATTCTCAAACAATTCCAATATTTTTATAGAAAGACATCAAATTCATTGCAGATATTTAGTGTTGGTAATGTAGTGCTGGTTTTGCTATTGCCAATGTGCCTGGAGGTATAGCAAACTCCATGGTTCTGGAAAAGTAAAATAACAACAAAAACAGCCAACAACATTTCGCGCGGCCTTTTTTTTTGTTACTATTTTCAATTCCAAAACAATAACATGCAATGCCATAAAACATGCAGCAGTGCAAAAAAAATGAAAGAAAAAGCGAATTCACATACAAAAACAAAACAACAAAAGTAGCAACAATTGTTTGAAAAAAATCATGCATATATTCGTCTTAGAGCGGCAATAGGCGGCTCTTTTCTCGTTTTGCCACAATACCATAAAACTACTTTAACTTCGAAACTATTTTCTGGTGTTGGTTATGAGTTTTTAAAGTCCACCCTCTGGCGTGTTATTCGCTCAGGGAAGTAAAATAATTTTAAATTAACTGATATAATCATAACATTGTCTATAAACAATATTGAAAATAAAACATTCGGGCGAAAATATCCCGGCCCTTAGATGGTGAACACTTATTTTAAGAGTTCTTTTAAAATCCTACACGCAATATCCACGATGGAGGTTTTGGGACCATCAATACAGGAAGGATGTTGTTTGGGCCATCAATATAGGCGTGGATGTTTTAGAAATATTAATATGAAGCCATCAATAAATGTGTTTTAGATCCATCAATATAGACAAGGATGTTTGGGACTATTATTATAGGCGTTGATACTTTAGGGCCATCACGTTTTTAAATAGCCTCCATAAGTTGGTCTCGACCTTTTTCAGTTATTTCGATAGTGCTGAACGCTAATGTTGCTGGTATTTGGCAATACGGGATTTGATGGGTCCAAAAATATTCAATCTAGGTAATTTTGTATAAAGACGTGTTAGAGGTCCCAGGCTAATTTTTTAACCAGACCAACAATATGTTATTGAAAGAAAACTCTTCTGGGAAGGTAATTTGCAGTGTAGGTCCATGTTTCTATCCACATATATGTGTTGAAGATACAAAAAGTTCAGCTCCATTCCAAAAACCTAGATGTAGAGGCTACAATTCATAATTTTCAAGACTTCTTAAATCCGCATTTTCCTATATAAATAATTTCTTATACAGATAAACGATATGCATTCATTTATTGAGCGCCCTGTGTTGTTGTTTATTGATCATTAATTAAAAACAAATTTGTTGGAATTTTTATGTTCATTCGAAGATAATATTTTTTTATTTGTTTGTATTGTATGTGGTTTAAGTAAATAAATTTATTGTTGTTATTTTTTAAATGTTTCTTTAAACACTCTATAAACTATTCAACGAACAATCAAAACACAAATAAAAAACCTTACGCCCGATTATACCTTGACCATCACTAGGCGGCAAAAAAAAGCTTGGTTGCCCTGCAACACAACACAACACAAACCGAATCAAAGCAAAAAATCGAACAAAACCAACGAACGAAAGAAAATATGTACCACAACATAAAATTCATTGTGTGTTCATATCTTAAAAAAGGATCTTCTTACTTTACGTATTGGTGGTTCTGTGTCCAGCCAAGTGTGCCAAACCGTAAAGCAAGAAGAAGAAGTAGAAATCCATCCAGCAATCCACAGACAACAAAAGCAAAAAAAAAACGCAAACAAACATTGCCATTGTTTCGTATTTTTCTTTGGGGATATTCCTGAAGGAAATTGTTAAGTTTGTTCGACAGATAAACCAAAACCAAAAATATATGCAGGAAACCAGTTCTTAGTTCACTGTCTTCTGGATGGACAGGATTTGGTAGTTTTCGGCAGAGATATATATCAATATTTTGGAAACTTTAACCAGAAAGAGAAACCAAATAAGTAGCAAAGTCAATCGAAACAGGTTCAGCTCGGGTTGTTGTTGTTTTATGTGTTCAAATTTTATTTGTTTTTATTGTATAATAAAACAAAGCATACGATCCATTATTCCTTTTCGATTTTTTTGTGTACTCTTTTTTTTTTCTTGAAAAATTTGTCATTTCAATACAAAGAGGAATCCCGTAAATAAAATGCTATTGTATGGATGAAAAATATGCGAAAAAAGAAAAGTATGTTTTCGGATAATTTTATGTGTTGGTATTTTTGCAGGTAACAGGGAGCGTATACCAATAAACGAATGAGTCTGTTCGAAAAATAGTAAAAAACGTCGTTAAGTTCTCCCGGGCCAAACTTTCTATACTCTCCTTCTCCAAAAACCATATTTCGCTGAAAATAAAAAATAGTTAGACATATACATTATGTTTGATCCTAATACAACGAAAATACCCAAAAATGTCCCGGGCAAAACATCAATTATTCGGAATACATGGACGTGCCGAAAATTTGACTCTAATTTGGTTTGGTAATCTTACATAATCATACGAATACCTTAGCCTACGAATATTTGCAAGTCTATTAACTCCTCCTAATCTATGCAAATCTTCTGCTATTTGCGTAAATCCACACACTCTGATTTTATGGTGCTCCGAGTTCTTTGCGGCTCCTAGCCAAACTTTCCAACCTGGCTATCTATAAGTGTGTAGAGTAAAATCCTCCTAGCAAAGAATTTAAATTTTGTTTCGGCTCGATACTAAACCATGTCAACAATTCTTATCAGAATATCAACACCCTTCTGTTGAGGGCGCAAAAGAGCTTTAAAATAAAAATATATACATTGCTACTTCGAGGATGTTCGGTATTGAAAATTTTATAAGGGTCAACTGGATATACTGTAATTTAGTATTTTGTGCTCTCATTGGACAGCAAATCGTCCTACCGGACATATTAGTAGAGTACTGAACCATAACATACCATGCAAACGAACATTGCAAACTGTTTGAGTACATAAGGGAGACAGGCCGTGTTTGAAACGATGGATAATCAACCATTTGTGTGGACGCCATACATATATAGAATCCAGAAACAAGAGGTTCACTGAGTTGGGGTTATTTCTACTGCATCATAATATATATTTGTGAACATAAACATCTGCATAGCAGATTTTAGAGCTTCAGTAATTCGGATAGTTTTCAACAAAATTAGCTGTACTTATTTATTTTGGATTCTCATTTGGTAAAACATTTTTTACCAAAAATTATCAATATTGTTTCAAGTAACGAGCCCTGATTTAGGGTTCTCATTTGGTGTCAAATCTTAGCATTACGAATTGGAAGTAATGTGGTATTTCGGGATCTTCACAGATGTTTTTCAATATAAGTCTATGTTTGTATATAGCCCGCGCAAAAAGGTCATGCGTCATATTCGTTGGCGTTTTTTCAAAGCCCTCGCTAAATTTTCCCAACTTTATTACAAAATTACAATTAGCTATGACCTAACCCACATATGAAAGTTCCGATCGATGTTAGGTATTTTTAATGTGGCCCGGTTAAAATCTTCTTTAACGAGTATCATAGTCTTTCGCCTATACATTCTGGATGAGGAGGATAGAATACCTCCTCGTAGAAATGTGTTTTAATATGAGCCCATGTTTCGAACTAGTCTCCATGAAAATGCCCCGTTTTAATATATTGGTCCACATTAGCCGACTTTGATTTTTTTTACTTAAAAAAAAAATTGGATTAAAAAATACATAACAGTTATTCTGTAATTAGAACTAAACATTAAGAGCTTAACTATATTTTTAACATGGTAGTCATGTAACATATGTTTCTTTTTAGTAATAAGGAAAATATATACCAAGGCGGCATTGTCATATTTCAAGCATTTTCCAAGATATGGGAGTGGTCCACATTTCCCAAAGTTTTTCTATTAGCTATTTAATTTGACCTATTAAAGCTATGACCTTTCTAAGTTTATTCTCTATGTATGGCTTCTAGAATGTGGAAAATAATAGATGTGTATCTGCGAATGCCGTTAATATGCTGATTTAACCCCTTATCAAGCTGCATTCGAAATTTATTGCATTGAAACACTTTAGCATATCACATTAATTTCCCCAAAATTAAATTCATCAACATTTATTTTATTTAATTTTCAAAACCTAAACAAAAATAAATCGATTTGATAATTCCATTTCTCATCAACGAAAATACAATAACTAAGTAATGGAAACGAAGAAGCAGAACGAAAGATAAACGAAACGGAACCACTTTTCTTGTGTTGCATAAAAGAGGATTTTTTTCTTGTTGGTATCGTTTGTGAATGCCACGATGGGTTGCACAAGCAACACAAACAACTTTTAAGTTTAAATACCACCATAAGGAATATCAACATCAGGACAGCTTGCAACAACAACAACATCACCAGTCAAGAAAATATTCACACAAAAATGTTTAACGAGCTCCAAAAGTACTTGCAAAGATATAAGACTGTTTAAGAAAAAAAAAAACAGCAACAACAACAACAGCCGAACAGAGAAAAAAAAACAGAGCCCAACAAGAATTTCAAATGCGAAAAAACAGGAACAGAAGAAAACTGGGAACATAACATGCATTTCGTGCAACGTGCAACATGCTGTATATAGTATATAACTTTTGCAACAACATCAGAAAGAGCAGCAGCACCAACACCACCATCACCAATAACAACAACATATTGGTTTGTAGTTCTTTTTCCTTTCTGTTTTTGTTTGCTAGCATTCATTTCGGTTTAGATATTCGAGTATTCTTCTTGGGCACTTTGGCAGGGTGTCTTGGGTTACGTTTGCTATCGCCACTGCAAATGCCACTGCCGTCGCCACCACCACCACCGTTTGTTGTAGCAAATGCAATCGAGTTAAAGTCTCTTTTTTCCAATTTTATATTTTTGTTGTTGTTGTATTTTTCTTACTTGCGTAAACAATTGCGGCTACCGCTGAATGTGCCTTAGCGAAAAGGAAATCTTAAAGACGATGTTGGAAGACACAACAAAAAACACTACAGATCTTTAGCTTTAAGTAAAAGGAGTTGGTTACGTTTTTTATATAAGAATAACATATACATTTGTTGGACAGTGGAATTGTATGAGTCCATAATTATTTACATGATCAGAAGTTATATATCGTTAGCTAAAATGCAAAAAAAACGTAACTAACAAAAAGTTGAAAATTGAAATTGACTTTGTCAACACATGTAGTTTATTGACATTCACAATATTCATTCAAAAAGTCAATTTTCAATTTTTTGTTAGTTACGCCTTTTTGCATTTTAGCTAACGATATATAAAGTATCGATATTCTTGATCATGGGAAAATTTTATGTCGGGTAACCGACATAAATCTGTAAAAATCATATCCATGATATATCGATTCATATTTTGGCATGTAGGTTTCAGGCACATTTTCCACGCGAAAGGCAGCCCCCTTAAACCCGGAATATAATATTTTGGGGTTTTGGAGACTGCCATACATTAATGCATAGAGATGGGCAGTGGATAAATACTAGGTAAATTGGGTAAATACCCATTAATGGGTATTTATTTGAGTATTTAGTGTATTGAATCGGTAATACAACATCTTACACCCTATAATCAAATCGATTTAAAATGGAAGGTTTTACAATACTGTAAACACGTGGGTAAATACTTGGGTAAATACCCGAGTATTTACCGACAAATTGGGTATAAACTCATTAACTGGCGGCCACAAATTGACTCACATTTTGTTTAATGTCAAAACTAATACTGGTATGCAAAATGGATCCATGTTTTGATATAGCCCCCATATAACCGTTCCTTCCGATTTTAGGTAATTTGTATCTATTATTCACATTGTACAATTAAATTGGTTGTAATTTGGGACATATAGTTCTCAATGGGAACCAAATATCCACCCCTTGCGTATTTACCCGGTAAATACCATCTCTATCAATGCACATAATTACAAATGTTGGTCCGTATCTTTCCACATCCGCCAATTTAAAGTATTTTGAAGGCCCCGCCCAATTGTCGTTATTTATATTTTTGTAGCCAGGTTTTTCCAAGGTTTAAGCCATTTATATGAGAAATATTGAATTATACCCCATATAAAGGTCGACATTTTGATATTATAACAGCATTATCCCGTCGAAGTGTTTGTATTTTGGCATAGGTCCATATTTTCACATAGGCATCATATCAATGCAGGTCCGTCTCCATTTTCTGTATTTCAAAGGTTTCACCTGCATTTCCCCACCGAAGTAGCAGAAGTTCGCCAATTCGAGTGTTTATATGATGAACAATATTTGAAATTCTTTCCTTACCTTCAAACTGGCTGTAATTTGGCATTTCGGCTTCTTGGAGGGTGAGAAAAATGTTTGCAGACGATTTTCAATAGAAGTTCCATACATACATGAATCATGTTCAAACCCACGTGACTGAAATCTGACATTGTGAATTCTTGTTGAATTAAAAAATTCTTCTCAGAATCTTCTAAGGTCCAGCCACATTTTCGGTATTTTGAAGATCTTAGCCGCATTTCTTACCGACGTGGCGGTTATTTGGCATTCCCGATTTCTGGAGAATAAAAAAATAAAACTGTCTACTTCAATAGATATCTTAACCCCAAAAATGTCCTGTGATATAACAATGGTTTCGTAGCTTCTACGTCACGACCGGTTCAAAATAAATGTTGTTAAGTCCACTCATCACTAGTGTTGATCTCATATAATTTTCGAAAAAGTAAAGTTGGATGACCCTTGCCCGCTAAATTACCTCAAACAGTAACTCGCTAATTATGGAGACCTTTCTTAACAGTGACTCTTTTTTTTAATCCGACAAGGTGCTCTAGGCAATTTTTATACCTTAGGCAATTTTTTTACCCTCAGACTGTTGGCTGTTGTTACGACGAAAATGTGCGTCGTGAAAATATTGGTTTTAGATCCGAAGTTTCTTTGGTGCCAGACAATTGTGAATCTATCTACAAATTTCTGTCTGACTGTCTGGCTGATCCGCACGATAAAACTTGGAGAAAGCAACCTATTCAATCCAAAATTTGCACATAGTAACATTTCCTCATTTTCCTTTACAGGATATCCAAAATATCGTTTCATTACGAAACTACTGTACCTAAATTACTTTGTGGTCTCTGTTGTTAGTTGTTGTTGTTATTCTTTTCTGTTGCCATTCAAAGGTTCGTTAAGTTAACTTGCAACATTTTTCTTTGCATCTTTTATTTAGAGTATTTTTGTTTCTTTTTACGTTGCGTTTCAGAGCCTTTTTTGCCGGTCTTGTTTTTTTTTGTGATTGCTACATACCAAATAAAGCAAATGCATTGGAAATTCTTCTTCTTTTATGGCATTTGTTTGGTGTTGTATATGGAGAAACAGCACTGAAAAATAAACGAGAAACAGAAGCAGGAAAAAGGCAAGCAAGGCTCACGAGGAGGAAAAAAACTGAACAGATTGTGCTGATGCTGAATAACGTAGTCGCTGATCACAGTTGCCACGTGGAAAAAAATGATAATAACGAAAATGTGCAGGAAAAATTAATTTTGACTTTTATTTAATTTCTATTCAATAAATCGAAAATTAATATATTTGGTAATATTGAGTGTTAAAGTCGGCGGCGATCCGAATTGAATTCAAATGGTCAAAATGTATGTCACATCATGAGTTTAAGAGTATGACGTGAAACTAGTAGCTCTAACCTACTTGCCCGAGTTTAGATAAGTTCAGAATTATCATCATAAAAGTTGTGAGATATTTGGAAAGGACAATTGATAATATATTGTGGAATAACTTATAGAACATATTTTTGATATTTTGTACCCCCAGCCATATAACTAATAAGAAATAGAAATATTGGTTTTATACCCCATGTTTCTTTGGACCAAATCGATTTCAGAGAATTTGGAGTCGATTTATAAATGTCCGTTCGTCTGGCCGACTGGTCCACACGATAACTCTCGAAGGGAGTAATCGATTTCATACAAACTTTGAACATCGTAATATTTCTTTCAAACTTAAGTCAAGTTCGTAGATGGGCAATATCGGTTCACTCCTTAAATTTCATAATATCATGTGAATGGCCCATCAGATTTGAACCAAAATTTGCACAAAGTAATATTTTAACAACCCTGTATAATGGTGTAGGGTGGGTCTTATCGGTACACTCCACCCCATAAAAGTGTCAAAATTGTGAAAATTTGTAAATCTCATATGTAGCGAACGTTATATGTATATTTCTTACTTCTTTTGATTTGAATTTTGCCTGTAAGGGCGGTGATCATTTGAATGATATTTTAAGTGAGTTATTTATACTCTTTCGAGTAAAGTTTATCCATCGCTACAACAAACATCTACATCTAAACATCCATAAAAATGGCAGGAATTCCGTAGGCTGAGGATATACAGCTGTCTGTCAAATGTTCAAACAAACATTAGCTACTATTTAAAATTTAAGTAATATTAGAATTTCAAACTTCTTTGAACTTAGCATTGTTGCATATCTTGACTTTTTCACACTTAGATACAGAAGATAAAAGCACTCCGGACAAAAAAAAAAAAAAAATACGATGACATATAAAAGTTTTGGGTCGAGTTTATTACCTTTTTTACATATCGCAAAAGCCCGAAGTTTTTTGAGAATATTTCATAATATTCAATTTGCAGACTGAGTAACGATCGACAGTTTGGGAACTTGAATTATGTTTCAACGATCTGACTTACCATTACCATAGATGTTCGATCGCTATTTAAAGATTCTTAAGTATCAGTTCTCCGGAGGACACTTTCAACATTTTCCATCGTAAGCTGTGGTATTCTCTCCTTTGCAAGTTGGAACAAAACTCTTATCTTTTTTCCTATCATTAAATAGATGCTCGAAAATCTATGATAATCTATTGATTTGTTCTGTTGACATTGAAGCCAATCGGGCTGCACCAACGGAGCTCATCACGCACATTTTTTACTTCTTCTGTATTGGCTTGGAATTTAGGCCTTCCTTCCAATACTTGAGCTAAATATATGTATACCTCATTTACGTTTCAATTTATATTTAAAGTATTAGTATATATACCGCACTGCAGTGCAGAGAATAGTACATCTTCATAAAATCAATACATGAGGGCTTTGCCCATCGCCCGTCGCCCGTCTGTAAGCAAAATCTTTTAAATATATATTAGTCTAATTTCATGTAAATTGTTCACATATATCCTTTCCATGCTGGTTTATCATAGGTGTTCATGTGATAAACCAGCATATACTTTTTTATCAATATGGCAACTACGACATGTGTGAAATAGCATGAAGGAGCCCCTACCCATATGTGAGAAGAAAAGAGATGAAAAATGTATATTTGTGTTAGTACAATAAAGCTTTTTAATGATTTAAAATTCCATTTTAAGAATTTTTATACTTAATGATGTGTTTTGTGCTACAAAACATAACTTCAATCCCAAACAAAACAACAACATATGGCGCAAAAGGCGAAGACGATGATGATGCTGATGATGACGGCGACGACGATGAGAACAACAATGAAATTTCGTACATTTCCTTTGGAGTGTTGTTTTTTGTTTGCCATGTTTTTCTTTTCAAGTTTTAGAGGGTACGACAAAGGCAAGAGGGTCCCATTATCCAATAAGCCAGTCGCGCTAGCATCCCAAAAGGATAGAAAGGCGAAGCCTTTAATGGGGATTTTACATAAAAATGTTTTTTTCTTTGGGTTTTTGTTTTGTTCGTTTTGGCCGCATGATATGTGTGTGAGTTTTTTGCTTTTTCTTCGGCTTCGGATCAGTGGTTTCAATTCCTTCACTTGGTTTCCGAGGTTGTTAAGACTCTTTGTACGGTCTGGACCGTTTTTGTTATTGCGTTACTCAATGTTTTCGTTGTCGTTGTTGTTGCTCTCTTGTCCACTGACCAATTTAAACCAATTGACAGCCGCCAAATAAAATGCTTTAATGGTTTCGTTCGCTTGTTAGGAATGGCGAATGGCGGCGGCCCCATCACAAAAGCCACAAACGGTCAGAAAATTGTCAGGGCTTGTTAAAAGAAATTTGTCTTCATGCCTTTGGCAAGCCAAAGTGAATTTTTAAATTTGAGCTGTGTTGCGATGTTTTTTTTTCTTTTCTTCATTTTCTGAATTCTTGTGGGAATTTCAAATCAAATTTAATGAAAACAATTTTTACATTTAACTAAATTTTCTCCAGGGTGCATTATTACCAAAAAAATGAGAGGAGATACATAAACTGGCTGGCTTTCATTTAAGCCGCCTTAGATTGACCCCATATAGCTAACCATAAAATGTTTATTATAAACAGGCGAATTAAAGGAATGTTTTTTCATACTTTTAAAATATTAAGCCGGGCGATATTTTCCCAACTCCACAGGATTTGCAATGGTAGCTCTACTGTAACGAATTGAAAACCAAAATATTTTAATTTTTATCAGTGAATATTAGTAAACATAGACAAGTCATAAATCTTAGAAATTATTTTCTTTTTGCATAATTTATGACTTTGTTTGAATAGCGTAAATTTGTTACAGTTTTTAACAGGAACCTGTCCAGTTTGGTGCCAACTACAGGAATTTCCTTGCTGTGTGTGACTTCTTCTCCTCACAAGTCCTAAAAAGAGAGCCGAACTGTTGTTACCATTCGCCACATGCAAATGTGTGACAATTTTGTTAGTTTTTGTTTTGCCAACTTTCTCTCGGCAGTTCTATTGTTGCATAATCTTGGGCAATTCGTTGCACTACCGTTTGTTACGTAATCCGAGCCAGCGGAAGACGACGGCTGACGCTGCCACACAACAAGAACATGGTTGGTAAGCAGGCAGGCGGCAAAAGAACACACACATACCCAACAACAACACTAACACAATAACCTACCAATTTCCCCCTAATACCTGTGCCGAACAATAAAATTATGAAATTTCATAAATTCTGTCACTCGCAAAAAATCACAAAAAAACTATTTTGCGGTTTCTTGACCTGCTGCAGCTGTTTGCAAAAAATCCCCCTGCTCGTGTACCAAGTCGAGCAGCCGAGTTAGTATGTGTGTGTGTTTTGTATCTACTGATAAAAAGGCACACCAAAACAGCTGGATTAAGGATAACAAAGCATAAAAATATGATTTATTACTCTTAGTTATGTTTGTATCATTTTTTCACCATCAATTGTCCTGCGTGGCACCAAAAAAAGAAAGTTTCTCTCTAACTGTGACAAACGTTGTTTCCTGCAGCAACATTTCAAAGAAGTTTTTTGAATGTAAAAATCCAAAGCAAATTAGGATTCTTTTTTAAGGCTGGATTAAGAACATTTCTTAGAAACGCGGGTATTAGAAATGATAAGGAAGTAGAAAGCACCAGGATGTTATGTAATCGTCTTTTGAAATATATTTTGCGAATATGTAAGAATATATGCTTATATTCGTAATTTGAAAAAAATGTTTCAATTGGAATACAACAGGTATGATATTGGATTTTACTAGTGGATTTTACAATATTCACTGTAGTGATTTTTAATATTGCCATCATTTTGTATTTATATTTTATTAAAGTATAAATAAATAAATTCGGAAAGTATATTATTCACTTTGTAATTGTATGTGAAAAATGGTTAAAAATCGTTGAAATCTCTCTTATGATTATTGGCACAATTCTGCGTGCAGCATTTATGAGTCGTTTATTTTAAAAGTTGTATAAGTCCACTTTATGTTTTTCTAGTAGGACACAAAGCCCTAAATGAAATTAATACCACTTAAAAATATTTCTGAAGCAAACTATTAAAAATCTCAATATAATACCATAGACAGACGACAGCCTTAATTTGCATTAAAAATTCCTTAATTTGAATTAATATTTACCCCTGACAGACGAGCGTTTCTGCATTTACGAAACAGTTTTTTGCTTCAAAACAATTGTTTGTCTGTGTGTAGGATGAACATTTTTTACATTTGTTTCGATATTTTTCGGGATTACATCTTTATGAAGTAGATACATGACATAAAGGAGGAATAGTAACTATGATCTCAGCAAAACAGCTCCCAGTTTAAAAAATGGTTGAAATTTGCCTTCATTTCTTATTTTTATTTTCATAAATATAAATAAATTTGACAAGAAACAATTAATTTTCGACAGCATTGCCATATTGAAATTGCCTAATTCAGTATAAATTCAGTTTGATTTTGTGCATTAACAACACATAGAAATGAGTATAATGTACAAGTTAATGTGAATTAATGTGAATTAAGGCTGTTAATGCAAATTAAGGCTGTCGTCTGTCTAGGCTATAAGACAAAATGGACTTAAACCACTTTCAATATGTAATGGAGGTAATTGCTTTGCCGAAATGCGAATATTGCTGATCAAAATCCAATTATAATTAAGTTATACTAAAATTAATTCTATCCTCCATCCATGTGTGCTAAATTTAATATTGAATCAATTAATGAATGCATTTATTATATTTATCGAATTATCAATTGGTGTGATAGTATTCCATATTTCGCTCATTTTAATCCAGTTATTTCATATCTTAACCGCCTTTCATTATAGCCCATACACTTAAAATTGGATATTGAAATGCATACTACTTGCAATTTTATTGCAATTGTATAAAGTCCAAAGGTCTGCAGAGAGAACACAGGTCTGTATCGAAACCCCACCTGTGTATAAAGACCAATTGGTCTGTATATAAAACACAGGGGTTTCTATACTCGTATAAGTCCCCAGGTCTTTTCAAAAAGAAATTAGTATGAACAGTTACCAGTTGAATGCATATGGAGAGATCGTAGGTTCGTAACAGCCATAACTTTCCAGATATTTGTTTTTAGGTGTTATCTGATAAAAACGTTCATACGCGTGTTCCCAAAAAAGTCTACTGATGTCATATTGCATGACCAAATCGCTCACTTTTTCTGCATGTAAAATTGAGTATTCTCAGATCCTACGAAACTTTGATTTGTTAACATGTACGTAGTTGGATGATCATGTAAACAATATTCTCCTCTTAAATCACGATATATAGCTGTGGTAAAATCACATTTTTTGTAGTAGGTTCAGATCCATTTTCCGATAAATTTTCCTCAATGTCAGATTCACAAGTCAACTGAAATGAAAGAAATACAAAAATCGCTAAGTTCAGCCGGTCTGGACTCTTTTTACCCTCGAACATGCGGAGTGCATCCAAAATTTCTTAAGTCTATCATGATATTTTTATGGGGACTAAGTTATTGTGTTCTGAGAAAGTACATTGTTCATGCTCCGATACAAAGTTAGCCGTCAAGAACTGTTTATACCAAATTACCGACCCATTGCACTATGGCTGAAATCGCGATTTTAGCGGCATAAAATATATCCCGACATGCTAGCTTCACCAAATTTGGGGTGTAGAATACTTATGTTAGAAAAGGTGATTTATGAAAAAATGGGCGGGCCACGCCCCCCGCATATTAGCTATTTTGACGATGTTGGGTTCATTTTTCAACCGAATTGGCTGTAATTTGGTATTTTGGGTTCTCATTGTATAAAAATCTCCCTACCAAAAATGATCAATATTGGACCATTTTTTTCGGGTAGCCCCCATATAACGGTATAATCCATTATTCGGAATTTTTGGGATTTTGTGCATTTTTTTTAAACAAATTGACTGTATTTATGTATTTAAGGTTTTAATTGGGTAGCAAATCATCCAACTAGACACTCGGTATTGGTGAACTTTTTAAAGAAATCCCCATATAACGGTACATCCGAAATTTCGGTATTAACACTAGATTGCCGAAGGCAGTCATTTTGACCGTTTTTCAATTTCAAGTACAAAAACAATTGTGTATATTATGACCCAGCTTTTTAAAATTTGGTGACTTTTTGTACCACATAGAACTACGTTTATTAATCATAGTAGCTGCTTCCTCCCCTCTTTCATTCCCCGTATTCACATGTGATATACCTATATTGCCTAAAAGCGGTCATTTTGACCTTTTGTGAAATATTAAATAATCAAACTACTTTTATTATTGTATAAAGTAAATTTCTTATATGACCAGATCAGTACAACAACATCAAAACCCGTTTGCTACTCTAGAAACACAAACGAACATACAAACCGGGAAAAATAAATTTTATATTTCCATTCGATTTCACTCTTAGAGTAAAGACTTCCACTTTTTCGAACATTTTGTCCGCGCTCTTTTTTTTGAAAAGGGGAAACTCGAGAGCCCTACCACCGAAAACAAATAATGACAACGTTTTGTATGATTGTAAATAATGTAAAAAATATTAAAAAATTAGTTTAAAAAACTTTCTTTACACAATAAAAATTCTTTCAGAATGAGGTCATTTTGACCGATTTTAGGCAATATAGGTATATACAAAATTCCCGTCTTTCTAGTGTTAAGGGGCGTTTGGGCACGTTTTTTAAGCAAGTTGGCTGTAAGTTTAAATTTTGGATTCAAATTTCTTGAAATGACTGCTGTTACTAGTAGGGACGGATCGAAACTATATAAAGTATTTTCCAAAAATATTTGTTCAACTAAACTGTGGCAGGTTGAACCATCAGAACCGTAGAAAAATATCGATCAATTCTCCAACATCCATTCATATAAAGGTACTTCTAAATACTTTCTCGCTTCTGAAAGTCCTTTCCATTTTAGTTAAAATAATATACACATTCCAAGCTCTAATTCTTAATTTAATGTCTATTTCGTATGGAATATTACTTTTTATGTAATTTTTGACCCTGACAAACAATTTTAGCAGACAATTTTAGCATGACATAAAACTAGGGTTTTCTACGAACAATCACATATAAATAGTTCTTGTAACACTTTGTTATATTATTAGTTTTACTCCAGGGAAAACGATAAAACATTTCAAAATTTCACAAAAAATACACACACAAAACAACAAAATATGTCCGAAATACAAATATTTAGCAAAGAATTTTTTTTATATAGTAAAAATATTCTACTCGAGTATTGAAATTCATATTTATCAAGATTTTTTTCAGAAAATATATTATTAAAAAGCGGCTTTCAATTTTACGAAAATATGGCTGAAATCGCCATTTTAATGGCAAAAAGTCATTTTTTCAACTTAAGATTTTTAAAAATTTGTTGCTGGCATTCAATACACAACATATTGATAAGAAAAAATCGAAAAAAGTTTTTATTGTTGGCAACCCTTTTAATGTAAAATGTTAATGCAGCTGTTAATGTTTACATTACCTTTAGCACGCGTTATTACAATTGAAGCAGCAATATTTTCGTAATATTTCGTAAAATGGCGATTTCAGCCATAGTGCATTGGTTGGAAAATGCGGCTGATGTCTTCAAAAAACCGATAATGGAATGATACCGTTGTATGGGATCTATACCGAACCGTAAGCTGACACTGATTTTTTTGATCTGACATTTATGACATTATAGTGAATTCGGTTGAAAAACTTGCCTAAAATCCCCAAACTATGAAAAAATTCGTGCACCATTGTGGGGGCTACCCGTAAACTTTGGTCAATATTGATCATTTTTGGTAGATAGATTTTCTACTCAATGGGAATCCCAAATATAAAATTACAGCTAATTTGGTGGAAGTACGTGTTCCCCAAAATACCGACATTTGGGATGTAACGTTATGTGGGGACTTCTCGAAAATGAAAACCAATATTTATCATGTTTAGTAGCAAGATTTGGCACTCTGTGAGAACCTGAAAAATCAAATTGATTGAAACACGTGCTCAAGATTTACTACCATTCCACAACCAAAATAACAAATTACAACAAACTTTATAGAAATATGCAGATTTGATAGCCAATGTTAATCCAAAATATCTAATTACAGCGGAATTTTGTTGAAAAACGTGTCTACACCCTCCAAAATACAGAACCGTTCCATGGGGACTACCTAAAAATTTGATACCCAATGTGAACCAAAAGTAGCAAATAACAGCCAAATAGGTTGGAAAATGTGTCCAAAAGACCAATATACCTCATTTGTAATGCGAACCTTCCTAGAAGTAATAGAAATGTTAGTGAAAAATTTCAAAGCTATATTTCAAATATTACGATCTATATCGTTATTTCAACAGACAGACCTACGGACAGACCTTATGGAGGAGGGTATAAAAACTGGTTTATACCACCCCATTCTCCACTTCTTTCGACAGATTAATACAACTTTCGAATCAATTGGACGAAAGTGGGTATTTCACTTTGCTTGAAATACATGCACCTACATTTCGTTTGATGTAACTTCCATATTTTCTAAGCTCGCTGAATTTAGCAAGAAAACATCACGATCAATTAAAAAAAACATATTTACTAACTAAATATTATTTTAACAATTTTCATATATTTATTATATTGATGTTTAAATTTAACCAGTATATTCGTATATGTAAATATCCATAAATACATTATAGATTTTTTTTACAAAAAACGCATGTAACAGTTTATGCATTGATGTTATTTGAATAATCCTATATTTTCACAACCACAATCTCTATAAAATTTTAATCTAAAATAAATTAATAATTTATTCATACGTTTTCCGTATTCAATTCTATTCTAGGTAAGTGCCATTATCCATCATACTTTGGAAACAAAATCTGCAAAAAAACGAAAACCCTCAATGAACCAATACCAATGTGCAAAAATTGTGAATATGGCCTTTTCAAATTGATATAAATCATAATCCCAAGTAAGTACTTAGCATTGAAAAATTTCCAATAAAATATTCATGGGCTTGATGTTGTTGTGTCTGCAAAAAATGCCACCACCAAGTATGGCAAATTCACAAAAAATAAAAAACATGTCCTCTTTTGCTGTGGTGGATGCGACGAAACTTACATTAATTATAATAAATTCAAGTCGGATGTAACGGGAATAAAAAAAAACACAACTAGACGCCTTCATTAGAAATTTATTTTCTCACACTGGTAGCTATCTAACGGCGGCGATGACGAACAGAGATACATTTTTTATTAGAGCATCATTGCCGACGTATGTAAGTGTGGAACGCAGTGAAACCAATCAATAAATGCCTTTTTAAACGAATTCATGAGATTTGGTTTCACAAAATAAACTTCCTTCCACCCACCACAAGCGCAACTTAAGTGTTGTTGTTGGTGGTGAGAGGTTAAGGGAAAATTTACAAAAAAATACCACTGGCTGTCGATATTGGTTTCATTTGTTCATCCATCCAGCCAGCCAACCATTCATCCATTCGCTGGATGGTTGCCTCTTTCGATATCAATATCATGCTATCAAGTTCAATAATGTAAATGTAATTTATTTGCTAATGTAATGCGGAAAACCCCGACTTTGATATGGGGAGAGAAGCGCTCGCTGATGGTTTAAAAAAAGTTTAGCATTTCCCCCCCTATGTCGGCTGTGATGATGTGGCATCGATGTTGCTCTGATTATGGCGGCTGTATTTTTTAAGCTGCATATCATTGAGATAAATATTCAAAGTTTTTCTTCTTGCTTTTTTTTTTTTGGTAGACGTGGTGTTTTTTTCTGCAAAGAATACCCTTCTGATTCACATGTGGCAAAGGGCAAATCATGGAATGTTATATGTGATTAAAATAATTGAATAGAAAAACGATATGTTTGTATTTGTATCAAACTATATTTTAAAGGTCTTTTTAGGAAAAATACTGTGGATTTTCCGTCTTTAAATAGATTTGATGTTGGGCCTCTAACAATCAGCTTGTTCCTGTAAAATTCGAAATGAAGGAACTCGTGTTCCGTGCAACTATTCGATTATGAAAAACTGTTTTTTATTAATAATCAAATAAAAATATATACATGAATAATTTTTATGAGAGCTCTTCGATCGTTAGTTGGCCTTCTTCGTTTTACAGAAATATACAGTTTCGTTTTTTCATAAAAATTTTAAAACAAGGAAAACGTCGTTTAGTTAGGGCAGTTCGAACTTTGTCTACCTTCCACTATTGCAAGGACATTCAAATACCTTAAATCTAGTGCGACTTTTAGCCACAATTTTAGGTATTTCGATCCCTAAATTCAATTCTACTTTAGTACTTTCCAATATTTTATAAAATATTTTCGATTAAAAAAGTTGATAAAGAGTATTACAATGATTCGTCTTCTTGAAATATTCGAATATTGAAAACGTTCCCGAACACAAGAATTTTTCCAATATTGTTTTCTTATTGAACTTCATGGTATTAAACCGTTTAGATTCTTTAATAACATTCCAGCATCCCTTTTTGGAGGTAGAATAACTAATTGACTGGCATAGAAATTATAGAATTCTACCTGAACCTCATTCCATCGTCTTCATTTTTCACTCTGTTAGCCATTTTTCTAGTTTGTTTCATTTTCGCAAATATAAATACAACAAAACATTAAAAGAGACTATTTCAACCATTTTACGTACTAAGGGATGTTTCGTCTGTATCTTTGTGAGGGTGTATTGATTTTCTATAACAACAAAAATATAAACCAAAAAGAACAAGAAAACTGAATATTTACATAGAAAAATTATTCAACAGTTTGTGAAGATAAAATAAGGCCTAATGGTTCTTTATAGGCTTTTTGCCAATCAATATCATTAACAATTCAAATTCGAAAGAAACTAATCAATTACAAGATGGGCCGAAAAAGATACAAACACAATTTTGGTATATATTAAAGTAAAACTATTATATGAAGTTTAACTTTAATATAAAGAAGTAGAATTTTGCGAATTTAAAGCCATAAGATAACCACATCTCTTTACATACAGTTTTATTGTCATGGTTATGGTCTGCATTTTCATAGAAATGATAAACTGGAACAGGATCTATAAAAATTGAATTATGAGTGGTAATTTTTGAAAATCTACACCACTTTACGCCAAGTCATTCAATCCTGCTAACATACAATAATGAGCGAGTGGGTTTCAGAAAAAAAAAACAGGGCCAACTAAACAAAAACAATGACAATTCACAAATGAGCAGAAGAACTACATAGACTCCATTATGTATTTAACATTTTATTTGGAACTGGATTATTGTACAAAATTTTTTGTTCTGTAAATAAAACATGGTAGCAACGAAGTAAAATTGCTAAAATGCCCTATAAAAAAAGAAAAGATAAACGATTGCAAAACAAGAAGAATAGATGTGTATAAAAACATTGAAATACAGAGAATAAGTCCACATTTATAAACGAGATCCTTTCATCTTAAGTTTTTATTGTATTAAAGGATTTTTATACCCCACACCACAAGTTCCGTTGATGTCGGTTCAGATTTGGATATGCCCCCATATATACAATATTTTCTCCGGTTATTAGTAAATGATTCAAAATTAGTCCTGTTGCAAATATGTTACACAACGTACTTAAGTAAGTATACTCTAACGTATGTCAAGTGTTGTTGAAATTAGTTCAGATTTGGATATAGCTTCCATGTACATTTTCGTCCGATTCGATGTCAATGGTGCATTAAAGAGTCAAATTTTGTCCAATTCGCACAAAATGTGTTACAATGTACTAAAGTTAGTAAAGCCTAACTTGTGTCATGTTTCATTGAATGATAATGCGTCCATTCATATATTCGACCGATTTGAGGTAAATGGCGCATGTTTGTCAGCACAGGAAATCGAGATGTACAGGAGTCAGAACGAAGTCCGGAAATTTTACCAACGAGTAAAACACCAATCCGAAGGCACATCCCCCTGTAGAGATGAAGAAGGGCATCTGGTGACAGATACCGGCAACGTGTTGAGGATCTGGAAGGAGCATTTTGAAAAGCTTCTGGTATCAAATAGTGACGGTGAATAACATACCCCAGAACCAATAAAATATGACTGTATACCACATAGCCAACATGGGTCAGAATAGCAATCAATTGGTTGAAGAATAATAAAGCAGCAGATGCCGATGGTTTACAAGCCGAACTATTCAAGACTGGTGGTCAGATGCTGATCAGGAGCAAGCATCAGCAGCTGATTAATACAATTTTGCTAAAGGAATGCATGCCCAATGATTGGTAACTCAGCATCCTGTGTCCCGTGCACAAAAAAAGAGACAAGACGATATGTGCCAACTATAGAGGAATAAGTATCCTTCCCATCGCATATAAAGTGCTATCCAGCGTGCTGTGTAACGACGGTAACTAATGGTCAATGGCATTAAATCATATAATGCCGCTTTAGGCCTGGCAAATCCACCATTGACCAGATTTTCACTCTTCGCCAGATCCTGAAAAAACACATCGATACACTTCACCTATTCGTCGTCTATAAAGCCGCATTCCACAGCCTGATCCGTTCAGAGGCGTTTAAAGCCATGTCTGCGTTTGGCATTCCTGCAAAATGAATACGGCTATGCAGGATAACTTTAACTGTCACAAGGTCAGCAATTAAAGTCGGAAAGGACCTCTCGCAGCCCTTTAAACCCCAACGAGGATTCAGACATGGTCACATTTTGTCGTGTGACCTGTATAACATGCTGCTGGAAAAGATCATACGAGATGCAAATGTGAACAGAAATAGCACTGTGAGTCTAATATTCGAGCGGTAACAGCCACCTTTGTACGAATTTAGAAGGAGTCTGCCAAAGTAGGATTGGCAGTAAATGGCGAGAAGACTGTCGAGAAGCTGATGGTATCAACGCGCAAGAGGTCCAGTAGACTCGGACCAACTGTAGAACTTGAAAACTACAGCTTCAAGGTAGTGAACGATTTTATATACCTCGGTACCGCCATAAATAAAACTAATAACATCAGCTTTGAAATCCGGAGGAAAGTAGTTGTGGCCAATAAATCCTACTATGGTCCGAATGAAATTAAGTTTAGCCTAGATTGCAAAATTATATGTGTATGGATTAATTTAAGTCGGTTCACATATAGATAAATGCTGACCTTCAAAAAGTCGTCGTCTGTTGGGATACATATAACCCATGTAGTGAAGGGCACCGCCCAACTTTACTACTTTTCATAATGGTATTTTTCTTTGATGAACCTGACATATATTATGCCTTAAAACTTCCGACTGAAATGTGTTCGCGTATATGTTGTCGAATACACATATAGGCATATCCTATATGTGTGGTTATATTAACAATACCCAAAGTAGTATATTCCGACTTTCCCGTCCGATAGTTGTCCTTTTATTACTGGTTGATATTATTGAGCTTAGCTTCCGATGCAATTATAATAACCATAATAAAATGTCGAATTTTCATATATGAATTGTTTAAAACCACAATCACTCAAAACTTGGACGGACAGTGTATGATATGTACCAGGTCAGTTTCTTACCCCCTGAGAAAATTATGTATCAAATAATAATAAGATTATGACATATTGGTTGGAAAAGTTTACTACGAAATTCAAGTCAAGTCAATTACAGACACTTCGATTGAAAAATGAGCCTAAAAATCAAAATACCTTAAATGGGCCGCACCCTCATATAAGGACTATGTAAAAACCTGTATTAAAAATTTTATGCGAATATGACTTTTATCCTCTGAAATCCCAAAATATCTTCTTCCTGTCATATCACTCGGAAAATTGGGCTAGAATCTTAGAAATACCTAAAATGAGTTCGAACCTTGTGTATCATTGTTGATGAAAATTCTACACTTCGAACGGATTCGCAATCCAATTTTCGTATGAGAAAAATCTTAAATTTGTTTACATAGGTCTTATATCAAGAAATATGAATAGGAATGAGAGAAAAAAATTTTATTGTTTCGTTCGAAAAATAATGTCAGCATATCTCATTAAATACAAGAATTTTCAGAATATAATATTGGATTTAGTCTTTTATTTTACCCAAAACTGGCGTATATAAAAATAATAACTTAGTCCTTTCAAATAAATCGAGGGGTTATAAAGGAAAATATTTTAAAACAATAAACATTTTGAAATACGCCTAAATTTCATAAATATCAAATTTTTTGACGCGCATGGGATTTACAAGTAGTATTTATCTTTTAATATTAGTGTATTTTACCAAATTTCATTTCGCGATATTTTGTGATCCAAAAACTCATAAAAGCCGGATAAATTATAAAAAGTCTATATTTTTTGACTGAATGTCGGAAAAACTTTCTCAAATATGTTTAATCGTTAAGCTTTTTCGCTTTTAAATGACACTCTGCTGAGCAGGATGTATTTGTAGTATCCTGTGACAGTTCATTTACATCAATAACCTTGTAGGGACAAAGTGATGTTATTCATTATTGTCCTCAAATTGGGTGTTTTTATTGAAAATGCTTTTCAGTAAAGAACACAAAAGACATACAACAAAAAAATCCCCAAGAATATAGCCTCGAGCTAATAATGAACAACTAAAGGCGTTCAATGCAACATTTTTTATGTGACAAAATAACGACACTAAATATTGCCACGACAATGTATGGAAACAAGTGCTGAAGTTTGATTTTTTTCTTTTGTGGTAAGTCAGCTCATTTTTCAATTCACAAATACATACAAAAAAAAGAAGACAAAAACTGAAAAAAATATAAACACTGAATACTTATTAGCCTGGGGCAACAAGTATTTCCATAAAATCTTTCAAATGAGTTCGCATATGAAACACACAGCCTCCATGTCTCACATAAAACAGATATTTTAGTGTGTATTTTTCTGTGAGTTGTTGTTTCACTCTCGACAAAGGATAACAAAGGACGGCATATGACTGTTGGGTAAAATCAAGTGTTTTTAGACGCTATAAAACATGTTTAAATACATTATAAATGCTTTTGATGTGAACAACAATTCACCCGGCCCAACCATAGGCTTGTTAAATTTACAGCAATTATGTGCCACCACGCAAAAAACATAGCCTTGCTGGGGTGGTGGACAAGCAGTTTATGCACCACCATTATAATTAAAAATATGTTAATTTTCGATTTTTTTTTTAACATGAAAGAGAATTTTTTGTCGAATTTGGGTATGTATATCTCATTCATTGGGTTGTTTCCACCATGCTGTGTTTGAAGGCGTTCTAAAATGAATTAAATGTGACCATATAACACATTAAAATCCCAACAACAACAAACATGAGATTATCACCATTTCATATTTTTGAAGCAAACTCTCCACGCCATGGTCATTCATTGTTACTTTGATAAAGTAATTATGTTAGTTAATTATCGTTTTAATGTTACGGTTGTTTTCTTTTAGCCAAAATATTATTAATTGCTCTATTTTTGGGTACATATATCGGGCCGATCATTTTTATTTGGATCAGAAAGTGTAGTCATTCTGTTTGTAAAGACTTGTATTAAGACTTTACTAATAAAATGGAGGAATGAAGTGTTATTCTGGAATAATGTCTTATGAAAATATATAAAAGTTACTTTACTTTTGTAAACTTTTCTAGAAAACCAAGATTTGTATAAACCCATAGTTCCTTTTGAGAATATGCATAGAATCACTTTCTAAGTCGATTTATGCATGTCCCTCCATATATTCTTGTGAGCAAAGTACATGTCACATTTATGATCTGAATTGGATGAAATTTGCCACATGTCACTTATTGAAATTGGAAAAATTCGGTTCAGATTTAGCTTTAATATATTTTTTCGTCCGATTTTATATATAAAATAGTGCACCAAAATCCCAATGTTTGTCTGTACGGCATAAAATTCTGCACAATGTACTGATATGGGTTTACAATAAAATATGTTTTGTATATATATATATATATATATATCACATATTTAATTTCGTCCTATTTAATGATATTTCAAAGATTGCTCAAAACTACTACATGTACTACAATAATAATCTTAATAATATCTCTCGTATATATCCAAAATGGTGAAGCGTATCTTATAGTCGGTTTGTCCGACATTTCTATTTTTTTCCTGGTTTAAACAAAGTACAGGTTGAACCATTATGACGAAACTACAACTGCTCTCCGATTGGCATGAAATTTATTCTTCATTAAAAATATCGTATATATCGATATATAACATTACCGCCCCATTTCGGCATTTCTAAAGACTTTTCAACCGAAAAGACTGCAGTTTTGTTTTACGCGTTTTTCGAGGCTGACCCAAATTTATATATGAAATGGTACTGACCCATTTTCAGTATTGCAAATAGTTTCCGATGAGATGTTTTTTAATATTAATTATTAGTTTTGGTTGGTATGGTAATACGTTACGGCAATTTGGTCGTCTGAAACAATATTGAATATTATATATTGAATTAAATAGTTTATCCTTTGAACATTAAACAATTTTTCTCGTATTTCTAAGTTATTTTTATATATTTTTTAAAAATTATTATGTAGAAAAATATGCACCAAACTATTCAAAGAAATTCTTATTCAATGACTATTTGGTATTTCTAGGGTTTTTTTCAAAAAATTCTTTCAAAACTTTAAATTATAGTGTATTTTTATTTCACTTCTAAAACTATTTATCAACTATTTTAGTTTTTCTCCTCTAGTACTATAGTCTGCACAAAAATCGTATTATCCGACACCCAACAAAATGCAATTAAACAATTCACCATAGCAAAAACCTTTGATAAATTACTACCGTGGAGAAATTTTATGAGTTTTGCCCAAAATCCTTAAACGCCGACATGAATGTGGAATCGCCGGTCCAAAAACAACAACCTACTACCAGACACCAAATGTTAAAGTCCAGCAAAAACTATAACAATCAGCCAGACCCCTGCATCTACAAAAAATAGTTTTGCACTAATTAAGGTTCACATAGTTTTGGTCAGGCGGAAATAGTTTGTTATCCTTTGGGTGATGTCGACAAATGCCCGTGTGTGTGTCGGTCTGCAGATGTACGCCTGGTTGGTTGGGAGCATGTAGTCAACAACAACTATAAAAACAATGAAAATTTTGTTTTTGTACTCCTCTCTCCCAGGTCCCCAATTGTTTTTCCATGTGGCTTAAACTATTTGAAATTAGTACTCGAAACTTTTGAATTTCATTTGTATGAGGCTGGTGTGGGTTTGGAATTATTTCTACGCAATTAATATTCTAAGGTCATCATCACATCATCCAATGGGTGCTGGCTGGCTGTATCACACATTGTAGGCTGTGTATAAATACGAAATTAATTACTTTTTCGCAGTTCTATGAAGATAATAAATTTTATTAATTTTTTGACATGGAAAACAAGTGCGTGGCACGTGATGATGAGGTTTTTAATCTTACACTTTTCACCACTATAAATGTGAATACACACACACACAGATAGACATAAACAACCACCACCACAACCGACATTCTACCCTTACATCATACATCGTAGCCATGCTAAAAATTCTCATAAATATTAACACACGCCCCTCTGATTGTCAGGCATTTTGCAATTAATTCTGATGTAGTGAAAAATTGCACAAATACATGCACACTAGCTGGAAAATACAAAAACTATATACATATAGGGCTATTTAGAAAACAACGTAACTAACACAGTGTGAACATGACAAAAAAACTTTCTATAAGTAGCAAAATTAAATGATTAGCACATAGCAAAATTAGTAAATTTGTATTTTAAAATAAATTCATTAATATATTAATTTATACGTTTCCAGATTAAGTAAAATTAGGTGTCATTTCAAGATTTGTAAAATGAATGTGATAATCAATCATTCAACATATGCAGCGTTCGGTTCAATCGTGATAAAATATAAAATTGTATCTTGTTCAAAAAATAATAACTGTTAATACCCTTCAATATAAGGATATTCAAAATACAGAAAAACCGATCGAGATACCATAATAATTTTCAACACCAAAGATCGTGGGAATAAAAGCAATTTAGACATATCTGTCTGTGCATCCATTCGCAGAGCTTTGATAATTTACAAACACATTGCAGCTGGAAGGGGAAAATATCGGTCTACTTAGTTTTTAAAAATATAGGACTATTTGGACTCTTGTTAATATATTTTACATCAATTAAAAATAATTTTAAAATGTTTTAAATAATAAAATTTTATTAAAACAAGTGAAGCAGTGTCAATGGCACGGAATTACACAAAGAGTTTCGTCTTCAAATTAAATACAAAAGTTTATAAAATGTTGATATTTTGTGGGAGAGGTACCAGAAGGAGTGGACCTATGGGTCCCGTCTTCGGACTTGATATAGGGTTGATAAAGATAATTTTGATTCAAATTGGATAGTCCGTTCACATGATATTATGAAATTAATTGTTTGCACAATTTTGTGGGGGAGGTAATTGGACCGATATTCCCATCTTAGGTCCCAAATCCCTGAACACATTTTTTAAAAATGTAGGACTATTTCAAATTCTTGTAAATATTTACAAAACGTGTAGCATAAATCGCTCATTTGCTGCAAGACCAGCATAGATCAAAAGTCGTGATTTTTGAGTTAATGATGCAGATTTTTCGTGTAAACAATTCAAATGAATATCTCGTACACTCTCTGATTGAAAAGCTGTAGAATTACCTCTGCTCTATGTAAGGTGTGAGTCAATTGAAAACTTAAAATGTATTTCTGCAAAATCAAATTTTTATATATGCCGGTTTTGCAGCAAATGAGCGAATTATGCGACTATTTGAGGTCCTTAACAAATTTGACGATTTGGAAACTTGGAAAACATAAACCAGCGAAGCCGTATAGTGAGACAGGCCGACTATATGATACCCAACACAACTACCACCGAAATCTAGTTTCGCGATACCACACATCCATTCTAATTAGTTAGCCAGATACCCTTCCCCTTGTATTCCCCCTTCCATTTCATACCCTAAATATCATCTGTTCATCACCGAAAATCAAAAGTATCGTCCTTGACTATAACCATAGAGATCAGAGTGACATTTCTCCTCCTGGTGTGGTTATGGCAATACTAAACAATAACAGAATACAAAGACCTTCTTAAATAGTTACGTATAACTCCCCTATTCGCATAAATAGAACAATATAATCGGTATCAATTTAAATGTGAACCATTCCTCTTGGATGTACTTTCAACTTGTCCTGTCTATGTCCCCTAGAAGTAAATATATCCGCCATAGAATAAACATTGTGCCGTTTTTTTACACAAAAGATTGGGACCATTTGGGTGCCTAAATATTTACAGATTACCATAATTCCTTGGACATATCCATTTTTACATTTCGTGATGTTCGGGTCATAATTGTGACCTCTAAAGCGAACAGAAAAATAGGAAAAATGAAGCTTTTACTTTTACAATAGGTCTTTGGCCAGAACCTACATGCAAAATTTCGTGACGATTGGTCCATTGGACAGACGGACACACACATGCTTAGATCGACTCAGATAGTCGAGATATGAGATCGGTATACTAACAGGTGGGTCTAGGACAAATATTTCGCGCCGTAACAAACTCTTGGCGACACACAAAGCTATAATACCAATACACCGTAGTTGTGTAGGGTATAATAACAATAACTGCATTCTTGATTGTTGGCTTTTAACAAACGTTATGGAAAATCTGAACTGCAAAAAGCGACTTATACCGATATTTCCGTTTTGGTTTTAACCACAGTAATCCATAAAATCAAACTACCAACAATTCGGATGGAATATCTTGTCACGGTCCTTAAAATATCGCAGTATGCCTAATATCTTTCGGTCGCATTACCTGGGAGCTATATGCGAAGATGTAGTCATATTCTAACAATTTGGGTGCAAATATGATATGATTGATGCAAAGTCCTTCAATATAACGAGGGGCAGAATCGCATTATGGAAAGTAAAGCGAAAACAAACTCAGTATAAAGTATTACACTCTTTTGTGGGCAAACATATGTTCATTGTGTTATGAAAGTCAGAAGTAGTACCAATACCTAAATTACTATTTGGAGCCTTCTGTTATGTATCAAAAAATACATACTTTACCTTAATCCTATGTGTATACGTTTGTATATTCCTCCAAAAAATACTAATAGACAACTGCCAAAGTAGTTAGGTAGTCTGGTCTGTGCATGCTAAACTTTTGCAATTAATTTTCTACTACACCCACTATTTAACTATAAATCTCTCCCTGTATGTAATTCAGGGAGTTCCTATTACCCATCGTATGGCTCATATTCCATTTTTCCTCCCATATTACCCTAACGACAATGGTGTTGATGACGACGATAATTGTAGAAATTTAATTTATTTAGTGTCAGATGACAGTCTGTCGTTTTGGATGTTGCCGAAGCAATTGTTTTATTGTCATTTGTTTCCTAAAATGTTGGCGTATGTAAGGCCATACAATTTGTGGCTACGTAATATGTGTTTGTATATACGGCAGACGATTTCAATTAGGCTAGAAAATATAAATTGTGAATAGACATCTACACGCGTGTGTGTGTTTTAATTAATAAACTTGACTGTGGCAATGAAGTTGATGCGACCAATTATGAATGTATGAATTTTTATGGCAAAAAATGCATACGACATCGAAGCATATTTATTTTTCATTTAATCCGTTTCAGAATTTTAGTGTGTTTTAGAAGTGCCCAAACGATTGAAGAATACTTTCAGAATTTGTATGACAACTATGTTATCAGGGTGTTATAGTTTTGTGTGGCCCCAAGAATTTGTAACGGCACGAAATATTGGTCCTAGACCCACCTTTAAGTATACCGATCGTCATATCTCGACTTGCTGAGTCGATCTAGACATGTGTGTCCGTGCATCTGTCAATTATAATTTGTACACAGGCTACAGTTATGGACCAATCGTCACGGAATTTTGCATGTAGGACGGGTTCTGACCAATGAAGTCCCCTATTGTTTTTCATAGTGTTCGGTTAATATTTAGGGGATGAAATGGACCAAAAACTTTATTTTTATCTGTTTTTCAGCAATTATTACTCGAACAACACAATATTTTACACGAAGAAAGGAATCTGGACAAAGAATAAGCATGACTGTTTTCATGAAGATAAGTAAATATTATTTATATTGATTTACGTACTAGGACAGGGTAGTTATACGTAAATATTTAAGGGTGTATACGTATTCTGACATTGTTTGTTATTACCATTATAATACTAGATGGCGGCCGTCCGACTATACTGCACTGCTAACTAGTTTTATATATAGGGTTTCCGAGCAAATTTGCTGAAATGTTCTATTTTCAATTTTCAGACTTCATTTTCTAAGGACCTCGCGTGTCTCAACCAGATCTGTATTGAGATTTTTTTTTCGACTGCAGAACGATGTTAGACGAAGTCATGCAAAATATACAATACTAGGAGTAAGTCCGGGAAATGTCCAAATATACCTAACATAAATTTTTAAAAATTGTGAGCTCTTAAATTCCCCGAATTCTCGAAAACTAAAATAAAATAATAGTAATGAATAAGCTTTTACATATTAATGACTATGATATGGTTTGTTCCATTTAATTATTTAAATCAGTGAACGGAGTAGTGTAGTCGGACGGACCGATCATATGATACCATACACAAACACCACTGATCTCTAAGTTTCTATATTCCGAGCCTGGACAATATTTCGCGATATTTGAACTCTCCTGACTGAATTCCGAATCATGAAAGTTTTGGTCCATTTGATCCGTTAAAAATTGATTAGCTGGCCAGATCCCCTTGTCATGGAAAATTTGTGATGTTTGTCTTGTAATTATGGCGTCTAGAGCGATTGGATAACCAGACCAAAATAAAGTTTTCCGTACATTTCATCCCCGAAATATAATCTTATCATCAAAAATGATTGGCGGAGTCTCAACAAAATTTCCTAGCCATAAGCTCGAAATGTATACCCTTAAATGTGGTAATTGGTAACAATATCAGAAAACTTAGACACCTGTAAGTCTACAGCATCTCTTGGATATGATATCAGCGTCTCGGCAAGTAAAAAATATATATCCTCAGAAGAAAATATATTCGCCATAGAATAAACATATGGTAATTTATCAGACAAATTTTAGATCCATTTGGGCCTCTAAATATTGACCGTTCTTCATCAAAAAAGACGGTCTCTGTGTAAAATTTCGTGATTGTGGCCTCTAAAGCGACACAATTTGGTCCACTTCATTCCCTAAATATTTACGGATAAATAACTTATACTTAACGTTGGACCGGATCCTTTGAAGATTTAAACACATAGCAAGCTTGAGTTAGAATTGTACAATCTTTTTTCGAGGTATTGCAGTAAACTCCAATTTGGTAAATCCACATAGTTTTTCGTATTTGTTGTTTTATATTAAATTTTTGACATAAATAAAATAATATTTTATAATCCTACAATTAAACGCACTTTTATGTATGTGTATTAAATTCCAATGTTTACGTTTCT
Source organism: Musca vetustissima (assembly GCF_032173495.1). Classification (NCBI taxonomy): domain Eukaryota; kingdom Metazoa; phylum Arthropoda; class Insecta; order Diptera; family Muscidae; genus Musca; species Musca vetustissima. Next base: position 14,478 of record NW_026877686.1, on the reverse strand, counting down.
ATAATAATTTTCAAAAATAAATATTATCAACTAAATACCTGAAATCATTTTTCACAAACCACCAACATCAACTGCTCAACCTCCTTGTTATAAAGAATATTTTCCATGTGCCAAGAAATCCCCTAACAGCAACTCATCCTTCGGGTGCGCCAAGGCATATCTCATTTGACTTTTGTCATATTGTTGCCGCTGTATTCTTTTGTACTGTTGTTGTTCCGTTTTTTCCTGTCGTTTGAGTAACATTCAACGTAGTTGTTATCTTTTTTGCCACAGGCAGCTGCAAATGCCACGCAAATTAAACATCCTTCTTTTTTTAATGCCAAGCTCACAGATCTACGGTCCGGGTACGTATGCGAGTGTGTGTGTGTGTGTCAATGTTCGTGTATAATTTGGCCTAAACGACAGTAAAAGCCGGCAAAATATATTTACACAGAGGTTTTTGGCTTTAAACTTTACATGTGACTGCGTGCAAGTGTTTATGTATCTCTTTTTGTTGTTGTTTTGTAGCCAGTCTCCCTTCCATTCCATGCCCTTCGAAGTACCAAACAATTTATGATCATTTTGTGTTGGTATTTTTTTCACTCCGAGTTTCTTGTATTTCCTTGCCATTACCTTCACCACTGTAGAGCGTTGATGATGGTGCTGCTGCTGCTGCAATTTCTAGTCGTGTCGTCTGCTTGATTGCTGGCTGGCTGGCATCCACTCGTTTTGGTTATTAAACACCCACTTATTACCTTTTTATTTGCATATGACCACTCTATAATTTGCCTTGTCCTTTTAGGTTTGGTTGCTTGGTTGGTCGGTGGAGCAAAGAAGTCGGGGGGTTCTAAAGGGCCAGTTGTCAAATCCTTTTTTGGCTGCGACATGGTTTGTTTGTATGTTTGTGAAATAAAACAAAATGAATGTTCTTATAATTTAGCTGAGAAACAACAACCTCAGGTTATTGGGGCTTAAAGTTATGACTTTGACAAGCTCTGTGGTATAAAGCATACAAGAAAAATACACAGGACTAGAAAAATGTTTCAAATATTGTGCCAAAAAATTGTTGGGTGAAATGTATGAACAAAAAAAAAAAAAAACACAAATGTAAGTCGAGTTAAATGTTTTTCGTAGGTTATATGATTTTTATGTTATAGGAACTGATGTATATATACTCGTACATAGGATGTGTGTTAAGAATCTGCATGAGATGTTTAGGGATTTTAAATATGATTCTTATAAAATTTCAATATATTTCTTTTATATTTTTAAAACTTTGGTACGAAAGTTTGACATCCAATTTTATTATTTGACATAATATACCTAAAATTAAGTTTCATGTCACTTTAATGCGCTAAGTCGAAAAAAGTACTGGGAAATGTCTCTGAAAAAACACAAAAACATTTTGATTTTTTTTATTCAAAATGTATGATTATATATTCGGTATATACATTATATTACAGATTTGTTTTGTCCAGTGACTTATGCTAAAAATTGATGGATAATATTATTGTTCCTTATACCATCCTTCTAAAACGAAATCTTGTGGAAAAATGGGTAAAAACTAGTAATATGTATGATTTTAACCCTAACATAATTTTTTTGCTTTTTAATATTTTTGACGTTTAGCCTGATTTTTGAGTTTTAGTCTATTCTGAGTTTACAATCACTTCTGGAAAAGGGGATCGAAAAGACCCCTTCAATTAGTCGGTTGTGGGTTAAAGTTGTATACGAAAATATTCCTATATTTTATCAGTAATATTGCCGAAGACACTATATACCTAAAGGATTTCAAGAAATCATAATTCGAAAATTATCAAGATTCTGGAAGAGGGGAAATATTATTCGGTATTTTAAGTGTTTTTAGGCACAGATGTACTGTAATTTGGTATTTAGGATTCCTTTGGCCATCAGATCTGCCAACGAAGAATGATCAATATTGGCTTAAATATCGGGTAGCCCCCCCATACAACGGAATCCCCAATATTCGGTATTTTAATGATATTGGGCACATGTTTTTACCTATTTTGTTGTAATTTGTTATTTTGCGTTAGGGTATAGTAGTAAATCTTCGTACTAAAAATTATCAATAGTGGTCCACCTTTGGGTTCTAATTAAGTATTACATATTGATTCATAATTTTTGGAAGGTAGATTTATTTGTGCAAATCGAAAGATATATAGAGACCATTTATATTAAATCGGGCGAAAATATGGGAGCTATATCTAAATCTAAACCGATTTTCACGAATCTCAGCAGATATCATTCTAGGCTTAATTCAGTACGCTATGCCAAATTTCGTGCAAATCCAAAGAAATATAGGGATTTGGTACAAAATTTAAAAAAAATTATATTAAATCGGACGAAAATTTATATTGGATCTATATATAAATCTGAACCGATTTTCACGAATCTCAGCAGACATGATTCTATGGTCAATTCAGTACGCTATGTCAAATTTCGTGCAAATCGAATGATATATAGGGCCATTGGTGCTCCATTAACCTAAAATCGGACAAACATATATATGGGAGATATATCTAAATCTGAACCGATGTTCACGAAACTTATCACACATCATTTAAGGCTTAATTAAGTAGGCAGTGCCAAATTTCGTGCAAATCGAATAATATATATGGACTTTGGTGTACCATTTACATTAAATTGGACGAATATATAGGAGCTATATCTAAATCTGAACCAAATTTTCCCAATTTCAATAGAGTTCGTCCTTGGGCTACAAATAAATAAGCTATGCTTTGTCAATTCGGATCATAAATGCGACCTGTACATTGTTTACAATTTAACATGGACAGACAGATGGACATTCATAAATCGACTCAGAAAGTCTATCTCGTTTCCTTTTGCCTTACATATGCACAAAGACCACTGTGTAGTGAAGGGTATAAACATATTTATTAATGTTGCTCCTATTTATTGAGAATCTGAAAAAAACGTGGAAATTTTACTTTCAGCAAAAATTAAAACACTGCTTCTACCATTGTCGCTTATAGCAATAATACGATTTATTAACAGTTAATCCTTAATATCCTGAAAAGTTGAAGTTAACAAAATGTAAATACTTCCGCAGTAGAGTAGTAATTTTCCACCTCGTAAATCAATAAAAATACAATTGTGAAATCACATAAAAATGATGCATAACAACCGCAGAGCGTCATCAGCAACATCATCTGAATGTGAAACACTCCCCCAAAAAGGAGCAACACATTTGGAAACACAAACAAATATGTGGAAGAAGGACACATAACACAAAAGAAATATCATATACATACACACAAACATATATTCAGAATAACATGCTGCAGTAGCAAGTAGGGGAACAAAAAAAAACTATGGCAATAAAATCTCACAGACAAACGGAATTACGTGACCAATGTGTTTTATTGCGATTTTATGGGAAAAGAAAAAACAACAACAAGAACAGCAATCCATTGCAAATAAAATGTAAGAAGTCACTTGATATACTATATATACATACAAACAATATTCATTCGTATGAATATACATATTTACACTCATATAAAATATATATGAATCATATTTAATATATACGTATGTATATGTGTATGTATGAGCGTGGAAATATATTTAAAACCAGTAAAAAAAGGAAAAATTCTTTATAAGCTTCAGGCTAAAGATGTACTGCTGCTGCTGCTGCACCAATGACCAAGGGGCTTTTGTGTCATTCATTGTGTCTCCGTGTCTGTCCCTGTTCCCAAGTTTTTCCTATACTTCAGCAATATAAAGTACCATGAAAATAGCATTTTCATGAAAAATGTCAACTTGTCCGCTACGAGAGCACACACTCATTCGCACATATATGTATGCATAGGATGAGAGAAAAATTGTTCTTTTCAGCTACCGCCGCATTTCATTCTTTCTTCTTTCCTGGCCATTGCATTGCATGAATGGATGAGGGCAGTGCAGGAGGTCATACTCGTATTCATACATACATATGAACAATTTATGCGCGTAAATAATTTAATTTATTATTTAATGGCAACAACAAAAGCTTTATATGCGTCTCATATATCTAGGTGGATTGCGGTTAAAAGCCAGAAATGAAATACCACGATTTTATTTGTTTATTTTTCGTGTGTGTGTGTTTCTTTTTTTCATTCGTTCGTTGTGCATTATTTAAATAGCAATAAAGTTTATACTATAAGCGAAAAATGATAAAAGTTCAACAAACACCTTTTGGTTAAAAGTATATTTACATATGTCTTTAAGAGATTATAGGGGGAATTGTGGTTTCTGTGTGGAAATACTGTGGCGAAAAACAAAAGGAAATTTATTGCGATAATTTTAAAATGAAAAACAATATATTTTGTTGATTTCAATTTAATGACAAATCAGGTGGTGATGTTATTTATTTCCGGGATATTTTATTGCTCCGATATTATCGATATAAAGTTTTCAGAATTTTTCGGATTTGTAGAAAATCCGAAGTAGTATTTTAGCTCTTAAAATAATATCAAAGTAATAAATAGATTTTATTAATATTATATCATAACCCAAGGCAATTGGCACTAAGAAGGCTTTTATATCAATATAAAAATTTTAATCAACATATTTTGACTAAATATATACACGATATTGAGTATCTGTACTAATATTGGTTGTATGCGATTATAAAATAATAATAAATTTCATCAAGATGGGAGAATAATTGCAACCTGTAGTTTGTTTTTCAATAGCTTTGTAATGAAATTCTCCATATGTAATGAAAGGGGATGTTCTAAAAGTTAAACAATCGATAGTCCTTTAGATTTTATATTTTGAAGATAGTTTAGTGCAATTTTTGTATACTGTAATACAGTGGTTTTCGGGTCAACATTCACCAAAATTTCTGCGTTGTGGTAGAGCTTTCGGCTTCAATTCTTCCGCAAATGTTGAAACCAGTGTTGCTAAAAATGTAATTGCTAAAAAATCACCCTTAAAACAATTTAATCTGTCCAGAAAAAAGGCAAATAAAACACTGTGCTACAAAATGGAGCTCATGGTCTGGGGTGGAAATCACCATTTGGGGATGAACAAATTTGGATTATTTTTTTAATTTATAATTAATGGAGAAATTACATTATACCTCTATTTGAAGCTATTGTCCGTAATTGTTAAATCGATTTAGGATAATTTTCATAGTACACATTGCCATTTTAAAAAATAACCTGCAATAACTTACTTACTTAGCTGGCTTATGACAGAACGGTTGTTGCTTAAAAAAGATTTCCAAGCGCGTCTGTCTTGTGCGCATCTCATCCAATTTCTACTTTATCTTTCCATCGGATTCGTCACCTTCCCCTTCTGCGTGAACCATTACTTGACTAGCTTTTATATGCCTTTTGAGCTGGGGCATCTTCATCCATTCTCAAAACATGGACTAGCCAATGTAGTCGCTGCAGCTCGATACGTTTGACTATGTCGGTGTCAGAGTATAGTTGACATAGCTCATGGTTCATTTAACGGCGAAATTCACCGTTGACGCAGATTGGCCATAGATCTTCCGGAGAACTTTTCTCTCAAACACTCCAAGAACTCTCTCATCTGCTTGCGCAAGTACCCATGCTACAGCACGGGTAATACAACATCACGGGTAATATCAGCGTCTTTTAGAGTGTGAGTTTGGTCCGGCGAGGGGAGGCATCTGTTGGTCAACACTATTCTCCTCCGGATTTCTAAGCTGATGTTATTAGTTTTGTTTGTGCGCGTACCAAGGTATATAAAATCGTTCCCTACCTCGAAGCTGTAGTTTTCAATTTCCACAGTTAGTCCGAGTCTACTGGACGTGTTGCGCGTTGATACCATCAGCTTTGTCTTTTCGCCATTTACTGCCAGTCCCACTTTGGCAGACTCCGCTCTCAATGTTCGACCCATTATGTCGATGTCGTCGGCGTAAGAGAATAACATGAGCTGTTTAATGTACAGAGTACCATTTCTGTTCACCTTTGCATTTTGTATGACCTTTTCCAGCGTGATGTTAAAAAGGTCACACGACAAACTATCACCTTGTGTGAATTTTTATTCGGTGCTGAATTATTATTGCAGGAATGCCAAACGCAGACATGACATTAAATACCTCTGAACGGATAGGGCTGTCGAATGCGGCTTTGTAGTCGACGAATAGGTGGAATGTGACGATGTGTTTTTCGTGGGTCTTTTCCAAGATTTGGAGCAGTGTGGAAATCTGGTCGATTTGCCAGGTCTGAAGCCGCATTGATATGGTCCAATAATGTCATTGACCATTGGCTTCAGCCGTTTTTCAGTCGGTTAATTGCAATTCTGTTCTCATATTGTCTAAGTGGTATATAATAAATAGCGTCATCTCTTGGTTCTGGGGTATCTTCTTCACCGCCACTATTTGATACCACAAACTTTTCCAAATGTCCTTCCAGATCCTCAGGATGTGCCCGCACCAAAACCTTCGGTTTGGTGTTTCTTTCGTTGGTGCAATTTCCGGACATCGTTCTGACTCGCTCTGACTGTACACCTCGATTTGCTCCCACTCACGTTTTTCTTTTTCTTTCTTCTTTTCTCTGAAAATACGTTTCTCCTCTCTCCTTTTCTCCTGATAATTCTCTCTAGCATCAAGTGTTGCTATTGTCTGCAGTATTGCCCTATACGCTGCGTTTTTCGCCTCAGTAGCATTACGACACTTCTGATCGTACCACGGGTTTTTTGATGGTGGCTTTTGCTGCAGTTTGTAGGGCGTTGTGCCTTATAATGGGCCTTGGTACATTTTCACCGATGATAATATTATTATTCGGATTTGGCGTCTAAGGCGGCTAAATATATCTATGCAACAAAATAGGTTAACTATAACTAAACGAAATGTTTGTTCCTTAGCATTTATTAATGCATAATATTAATTTATTGCAATTGTGTCCATTGAAATCAGATGTGGGTACTATATGAAGGAATGTTCTTCAAGTTATCTACGAATTTTCGCTTTATATATTATTTTATACGTTTACCATCGCAATGTATTCTTATTTTTGTTTAATATTCCATCCGAAGACTTTTTAAACGAGAAATAAATAGCCCCATTACAACGTAAATATCATATACACAAAATATCATTATTTTTGCAAACTTCATTCACTTTATTTAAATATTCATTTCATACTATATTATTATTTCAAATGTAATATTACACCAGCTAGGTGTTTTTAATTCATTAAGATCTTTTATTTATTTTGTTAATTTATTTAATACAAAAAATATATATTTACTTAAAAATCAACATCTAAAATCAATACAATTTAATATTTTTGTTTTTATTTTTCCAACATATAATTACTAATGTTTTCCCCCCAAACGGACAGGTATGACCACCATTGCAAATTTGCAACGGAACCAATACATAAGCGCAAGAAAATCTAAACAGAAAAAATAATAAGTTTTGCATTAAAATTATAAAAAATATAAAATTATAGCAATTTTCTGTATTACAAGCACAAGAAAATTGCTTATAATCTACTAAACGTTTGATTTTAAGTGGTAACCCTAAAGGGTATTCACAATTACGGACTTTACATCGTCATGGCTTTAGACCGTAGACATCATAGTCAGCAGACAAACAGGCACTATAAACGTTTGTGAGTGGTGAATTTTCTGATTGGTTGGTCAAAGACCATCTGTAATGTAAAAACGAAAACAATCAATGTCTTTTGAAATGCACAGTCTTTTAAATTGATTGAAAGGATTTTTAAGTTTTGTACACAAACATGATTTGAAAAAATAGTAACACCTATATCTATAAAATTGGGAAAGGGACTTGTTCGGCATTGAATCCCTTTAACATATTTATTTAATTTATCATTGAATTTAACTTATAGCCGGAGCACTGTGCAAGGACTATGAAAAATCGATGCTTGTCTGTGGCACCTTCTAAAGGTCAATACATATAAACTTCAGTTGAAAACGTTTTCAGTGCATTGTTTTTTTTTTTTTTTCTTACATTCGTTGGTTTTGATTAATGGTTTGGTATTGAATGAAATAGCAATTTAATAATTTTTTTTCTTATTTTTTTATTATAAAAGTAATACAACATGCACTTATTGTACTTTCGAAAATTATATGGTACTTTCGATGTAAAAGAATATGGCAAGAATATTCTTTAGAAAAAAATATTACGCAATGGGATTTGAAAATTTATTTTTAAAATGAAAATTAAAAAACAACAAAAAAATATTTGTTTGTAAAAATTAGAAAGTTATTCCACATATTGTTTGCTTTACTAAATGTCAATTGGACAAAATTTGCATCATCTTGATAAAAATCGACGGAGCCCCACAACGAATATATTAGGTTGGAGAAAAAAAAATCCATTAGGCCGGTCGTCGAAAATGTCGATAAAATCGGAGAAATGATCGAAATTGACCGTCATATTAACAGTCGTTACATCGCCCAGGAGCTAAAAATCGACCATAAAACCGTTTTAAACCACTTACACAAAGCTGCTCGATGTTATGGTGCCATACCAATTAACAGAACAGAATAGAATGGATCGAATTTCCATCTGCAAAGCCTAGGCCAAACGGATTGAGATAGACCCTTTTCTTAAACAGATGGTGACTTGAGATGAGAAATGGATCACATACGATTGCCCTGTGCGAAAACGATCGTGGTCAAAGAACGGCCAGGAAGGTTCTGCTAAGCATTTGCTGGGACTGGAATGGGATTATTTATTCTGAGTTGTTTCCATGTGGCCAAACGCTAAATTGTGATCTCTACTGTCAACAACTGGACCGTTTGAAGATAGCAATTGACCAGAAACGGCCAACAGGACAACGCTAGGCCACATACATCTACAGTGACTCGCCAGAAACTTCGGGAGCTTGATTAGGAAGTTTTCATGAATCCGCCATACAGCCCGGACTTGACACCAAGCGACTAACATCTTGTTCTTGCATTGCAAAATTTCTTTAATGATGAAAAATTATAAAGTTTATAAAATTACCTTTAAAATGGCAATAAAACGGTGCGTATTTGGCCCAAATTCATTCCGAAGCATGTTAAATAAAGTCCATTTCCGATATTTAAGATAATGCTTAACAATTTCGCACATACATATTTACTATCCCTAGGATGTTCGTTAGTGAAAATGGGATATATCGGTGCACGTTTTGGTATAGCCCCATATAGAGACACCCCACCCCAAATGTTCGGTATTTTGGCACGTTTTTAAACCGATTTTGCTATATTTTGGTACTTTGAATTCCTATTGGGTTGCAAATCTTCTCAATAAAATATCAGTTTCTTTATTGGCGTAGCCTCCATATAGCGGTATTCGAATAGCGAAGGTATAAAAGCTATACAATTTTCTGCCGCCCTAACTTAATGACTTTCTAAAGTTTAATTTCGATTCTTCATTTATTTCCTCATAAGTATAAATAGTTCAAGTTGATCGAGCATTGATCATTTCCTGGGAAGAAGTATTTTTTTCATGAGGAATCCGGAATGTCAAATTGCCGCATCATCGGTATAAAATGCGGCTAGGGTCTTCAAAATACCGAACAAATATATTTCTCACACATTCCGAAATTCAAACTACCGAAATGTGGAGGAATCTTTATGTGGCTATACCAATGCATGGTCCAATATCCAAATTTCTCTGCAAAGAATTTGTTCACCACCGAATAATCCAGAATAAGAAATTATAGCCACTTCGATGGGAAATTTCTACCAAAAGATATTTTTCGTCCTCCATAATCTCAGAATGCCAAATTGTAGCCACTTCGGAGGGAGAATGCAGTTAAAACTTTCAAAATACAGACTATAAGTCAGAGCCTAAATATAGGGGCTACAAGGACCTATATCCAAATTTTCTACAAAGATGTTGTTTATCCTTCAAGAAACCCGAATGAATATGTACAGCCTTTTTCGTTGGAAAATGCGACTAAAACCTTACGTCAGTCGGACGATGTTATAACGAACTCCATATTGGAAGCTATGTTAAAGCTTGAACCTATATTGGTACTTCTCAGCATAGACTATGTCAATATTCAAAAACCTGAAATGCCTTTCTTTTGGGTTCAAGACTATGACAACAACTTCAGAATCCAAAGATGGACCGATATATACAATTTGCAATGTCTATGCAAAATTGCAAGAAAAATTATTATCCAGTAGTTATAAGATTGGATAAGATTTTCGGTTATTTTCATTGGGTTTGTACTCACATCTATTATTTACATTCTAGGTCATCCATTTTGAACCTCGAACTTTACAACACATTTAAAGTAAATAGAACATTTTTTTTCGATTTTGTCCAATTCGGAACCAAATAACAATTTATTTCTTTTTTTAGGGAAAACATCTATATTTTTGTTCAAAATTGGCTCAGCTAACGTATCCGTCGGAAATTGAAAAAATCATCATTAATAAAAAATACATTTCAATATTCATACATCATGTAAAACTCCAGCAAATTCCTTAACACCCAAATATTTGTGTGATTGATATTATTTGTTTTTTGTTTGTGTGTGTGCATGCGAACAAGACAGCCATTAAATTTGAAACTATGATTATTTCGGAAGCCATTAAAGTCACAACCACCACCAACACATCATTGACAGCCGTAACATCATTCCTTTACTCTCGCTCACATGGTTTCATATTTTATCTTTTTCGCCACTATATTTGTGTTGTTGTTACGAACTTCTATTTTGTTACTTCTTTTTTTGCCTGCTTGCCTGCCTTCTTTTCATTCCATTAAGATAAGACATTATGGCAGCCTGACTGCTACTTTTTGAACCGGTTACATTTTTTGTGAACGCATGCGCGCAGTAAGCAGTAGAGTCTTTCTTAGAGAAACAGACGGAACAGATAACGCGATTTGCCGCCTATACACACCTCGATCGCTTCTCGTTGCTGTGAGCTACGTCGTAGCTGATGTCGTTTCTCAACTCCGGCTCTCATTTTCTCCACTATATGGATCATATTAAGTGGCATTAAAAATTAATTTATCATTATGTAAAGAAATTAAGCAATAAACCACACAAAAAAAGGAGAGCACAACCACAAGGCATGTTTCGTTTCATTCGGGGGAGGAGCGTTGATTGCCGTTGCGTGTGCTTTGTTGTTGTTTGTTTCATTTTTGGTAGAATAAATTTTAATAAAATTATTTCAACGATTTGAACTGGTCTTCGGTAATGCTATCGAAATAACTTAATTTTTTGTTATATTTCATCCGTAGAGGGAGAGAAGGTTTTCGTGGCTTGTAAGATAAACATCTCGGCGAATGGATTCAACGGAGTAAAACTATGGGAATTAACATTGGATTATCACATCATCGAGCTGAACGAATCTATTACTTGCATCTGTGCTGTTCTTTTTTCTTCCTAATTATACCAGTATTCTTTGGAGCGATTTATCCGTGAATGAATATGTGCCAAACGAAATGTGAAACATATGCGAAGAATATAAAAGGGGTGATTTTTTTTTTTTTTTGAGGTTAAAATTGCTTGTCAAATTTTGTGGTTTGTGAATGTGAATGCAAGTGAGAAGTAATAAGAAAACGCGATATATTTATAGAAAAAGTGTTGCTGCTGAGTGACAAAATTTTGCGCATATGACATATTTTCAAAACTATTATAATTGCTGAATTTATAAGATAGTTTTTAATGCCTTTTTTGGTAAAAATACTCTTTTATTTCAAATTCCCCTTTCCAGTGTAAAATTTCGTGTTGTTCGGGTCTTTACAAGCAGAAAAACATAAAAAATAAATATACCCATTTTAGGTATTTTGAATGCCTTTATTACTATACATTTCTGATCCTTAGTGTCTATAATTTGGTGTCCCTTTTTTTGAAATTAGAAAAAAACTGACTGGCAAATAATTTATACATTCATTGGAATGAATAACTATGCAAAAAAAGTCCCCCTAGATTTCGATTAAAATTTTCAAAAACACTTGCATATGTAGCCGATTTAGGATTACTGCAAAGTTTTTTAGCCAATGAAAACCCTTATTGTTGTTGGTAATGATCGGCTAATACATAAAAGATGAAATTTCGTCGCTCTAGAGGCCGCAATAAGGACCGGATTATCACCAATGTTACAATGAGAAGTGGATCTGTGCAAGGAATAAGCATTTCATGATAATCGGTCAGTATTAAGCGGGTCAAAAGGACCCAGACTGTTGTGTGAAAATGGCAAAATTTGCATTCTATGGCGTATATATTTAAACCTGAATGTTATAGAGCGGAGATGTTGACAGAATATAAAAGAGGAGTGGTTAACATTCAAATCGGTACAATTATAATGATTTATATAGTCGGATGTGGGAGTTATACAAATATTTACATGGATGTACTTACATGGGTCTACTTGTACTTTACGTTAAGTGGTGGTTGTGTAGGGTATCATATGTTCGACACGTCCGACTATACAGCTCCGCTCACTAGTATTAAAATGAAATAATTAATATTGAAAACTAGCGGGCCCGGCAAACGTTGTCTTGCATAGCATTATTGTTGATGTATAATTCACAAATATAATTCCAGATAGCCCAATATTAAGCTACACTCCACCATTTAAGATAGTGCTCTGAAATTTGCACATACATTGCTACTACTCCTACGATTTGGTATTGAAAATGTTCAATATTAGTTTACTATTTAGGGTATCCCCATATAACGGTAACCTCAATATGATAAATTGTAACGATTTTATCAACAGAATTGGTTGTAATTTAGCAGAAAGTGTCCGTACCAAATATTATCAATATTGGCATATGTTTCGGAGTACCGCCTATATAATGTTAGCCCTAAACATTCAGTATTTTGAAGATCTTGGGCACGGTTTTCAACAGCATTGCTTTTAATTTAATATAAGGGATAGTCCTTGAGCAGAAAATCTCTCTACTTAAAATTATCAATATTATATCAGTATTTGGCTGTATTTTCATATTTTGGATGATCATTGAGTAGAAAATGTTCCTAACAAAGCTTCCGAAATGCCTCCATATAATGGCACTCCACATTATACGATCCTTTGGGGGTTTGGACACGTTTTTCAACCTAATCAGCTGTAATTGGTTGTTGTATTTGGTAGCATGAATCCTACTAAAATTGTCAATATCAGTTCACTCTTCTGTATTTTGGGGGGTTTAGCCACGTCTTAGAACAAAATTGGCTGTAATTTTATATTTTAGACGATCAGTGAGTACAAAATCTACTTACTTAAATTGATTCAAGTTTCCGGGTAGCACCCATATAATGGTATCCCCTCATTTTATCATGTGGCGTCAAATCTTCATACCAACAATTAATTAATCCCCATTCCCATTGTATGTCTAAATATAATAAAATATGTCATTTGGGGATATTGACCGGATTCCTGTGAATTAAAAACAGCATCCCAGAAATTATGGTCTTTAGATTAACGTTTTAGAAATACGTCATAATTATTTCCCGTTCAATTTTCGGTATGTTGAAGTTATTATTCCCGTTTTCCAACCTGAGTGTGATATGATGTCAATCCAATCGAAAAAAATAAATATTTAGAAAATTTTCAATAATTGACAAATGTAGGCTTAAAGAAATGAAACGCTACCGATTTTCGCCAAAAATATCTCAAAATAACAACTACAACGTGGTGCAATTCAAATAGCTCGATACTAAGTTCGTGAAAATGCCAATATGTTGCAAAATACTTTTTGCAATTTTTTTTTTTTTTTTGTAAATATTGTCCCAAGTATCCAGATAACCCTATAATATGCGGTATTTTTCTGTAATTTTACATTTTGGATGATCATTGAGTAGAAAATGTTCCTAACAAAATTTACCCAAGCTTCCGAAATCCATATAATGGAACCTCAATTAGTTGTTTTATTTGGTGAGTCCAAAATCTCCTTACAAAGAATTATCAATATTGGTCAAAGTTTGTGGGTTGCACCCACATAATGGTATCCCCCTTAATTTCTCATGTTGTGTAGAATCTTCCTACCAATAATTAATATGTATCCATTCCCATTGTTGTAGTTAAAATAGTTAATTCCGGGATATTGGGAATTTGCGACAAAATATCTACTTAGGTCCGAGTTTTGATATAGCATCTATATAGCATAATACCCCATTTATTATAAAGTATTAAAAAGACATTGACCGAATTACCTAATAGAGTTGGCTATAATTAGGCATAACGAATTCCTGTGAATAAAAAACATCATTCCAGGAATTTTGCACTACAGCTTCACGTTAAAAAACGCCATAATTATTTTCAGTTCAATTTTCGGTATGTTGAATTTCTTACTCCCCTTTTTCAAACTTGAGTGTTATCGGTAGTTAGCATGTTCAATACGAATGGGTAACATCGTACGGAGGTTTTCGTATAACCTTCAAGTCGCTACGACATCGCTAACATTTATAATTTTTTTTGTTTGTTGTTCTCTTTCCAGCTGAGCTTAATGATAGATTTTTGCAAAGAAGAAATCTCGTATATTGCACTGTGATAAACATTTTTAGTGTCGGATAT